>NW_011494663.1:223707-240165 GCF_000754665.1 Bison bison bison | reverse complement strand
TTATGTTCCCCTCGTCAGTCCGTCTAGAGCGCCTTCTGTCCATCCCCCTCGAGATGATGTCTCCGCCCGCCCTTTCCTCCTGCACTTTTTCTGTTGCTCGTTTCCATCTTCCTCTTCCTTGGTTCCTATTGCTTCGCTCTTCCGAATCTTTGTTTTATCGGGTTTTCTTCTGATTTACCACCACCACCGCCCACCACCCTCGTCCCTTCTTTTAACCACTTCTGTTACAGCTGAGCCTAGTCGGCCCTCTTCCCCTTCTTAGCCAGTCGCGTCCTCAACTCGGAAATTGAGTGTTTACGGTGAGAATAGAATGTGATCCCTTGATGGGCTATTTCCCTTCTCTAAACGTTCTTGACCGATGGCACAGGTCTGGCTTTCCGAACTGCAGCTCCTGGGTTCTGTAAAATAGGAGAGAGAAGAAGGCTCTCTGGCTAAGGATGGACTGGATTCAGTGTGTGTGGTCCTGGCTCCAGGACTGAGTCACTCTGCCAGAGGAAGGGCTCTCCTCCTGGACCCGCTGCAACTGCGTTTGCCGGAGATGGGATTGCTGTGGTGTCCCCTGGGACTAGTGGGCTCCTCTTAGGTCTCCCTTTCATATCCTAGGGACCGAGTTCTGGGTGCAAATTGATAGGAAGACATTGACCCTAAATATTAATTAAGCAAGGAAACCCAGAGTGGTGACCCTTGATTACCTGTTAAACTATAATCTTTATATTTTACTTCTTAGAAACATTCAAGTTAGTTTTGAGCCCTTGCAGTGAGAGCTATAAAGGAAGACAGGTGCTGCCGGGGAAACAGAGGTAGTGCACCCATTATGCTTCTGGACGGGGGTTGGGGTGCAGCCTGTGAAAGCTGCAGGGCTCCAGATACACAGGGTTGTCTTGTGGCATCCCCTCCCCCTTCGTTGTGCCGTTCGTGTCCCCACCATTCCTGGATGGAGCACAGGCCAGGTTGAGGAGGAGTTCAGGTTGGCTTGAGTGTAAGACGACCGAGAATGGCAGATAAAGGGTTTGAACTCAGTAGACTTGAAGAAGGATGCCCATTCACCTGCACTGAGCACTCCATGACTCTAATCTGTCTTGTCTCAGAACAAACAGGGGAAACTCAGAAAAGTTAAATGACTCAGCTGTTGGTGTACCCTCCAATTTCAGAATTCTGCAGCTCCTCCCTCCCATCCCAGTTCCCTTGAAACTTTCCTTTCCCTCCTCTCCGGAGTGCTTAAATAGCCCTCAGTTTAAGAAAACCAAACTAGATAAATACCAAAGGGGAACTTTAAGCAAATTGGCAAATGAACCCTTTCTTCTCTTTGCCCAGATAACTTTCCTTCCACTCCTACAGTCAAGTGAATTACTGCTCCTCCTCAGCAATGGCAGACCGGCACAAAGAACCCCTGGGGAGGGGGGAGGTTTGTGTGGAGTGTAGCCCTGGTAGCCCCCAGGGCAGGCAGAAGGCAGATGAATATGGCAGAAGCCTAGGTTTATTGGACACTCCTGAGATCCATGGACTGTCTGGACTAGGCTGGGAGAACTGAGGCAGCATAGATGAGTTGAGAGATAACAGCTGTATGTGCATGAAGATGTAGGGGGGTGGATGTTGGAGAAAGGTGGGGTGAAGGGAGACAAGGTAAAAGCTAAGGCCCAGAAAGCTTCTCAAGGGGCTCAGAGTTGCCCCTGCAGTGGCAGGGGAGGGTTTAAAGCAACATGATACTGGAAGAGTTGACATGAGAGTTGACATACTTCTAGTACATGTTCTGTACTGGAAGTATGAAAGGGTACATGAACCCCGTATAGCTGTGGGAGTCCGTGGAACCATCTTTTAACTGAATTCCTAAAGAAAATTAAGTCCTGATGTCCAGAGGCACCGATTGTATGCAATGAATGAATTATATTCTTTTGAAATGGATATAACATCCTTGGTAGCATTCAAATAATTTTGGGGGTGTCTGTAGTTCAGTTGAGGAAATCTCATTGGAAAGGCTGCCATAGAGAACTTGATGGAAAAAAGAAAGGGAAGGTACATTTCTTGAGTAACTTCTACATATGCCAGGCATAAGGCTCCATGTTATTTCATTAACCACATAAAAATCCATTGCTATCCTACAATCCAGATACAAAAATAGGGTCAGAGAGATGCAATAACATACTCAAAGTTTCCCAGCTAGGTCATGTTTGACTAGAATAGCTCAGTTGGTAAAGAATCCACCTGCAATGCAGGAGACCCTGGTTCAGTTCCTGGGTCAGGAAGATCCCCTGTTGAAGGAAAAGGCTACCCACTCCAGTACTGTTGGGCTTCCCTTGTGGCTCAGCTGGTAAAGAATCCGCCTGCAATGCGGGAGACCTGGATTCAGTCCCTGGGTTGGGAAGATCCCCTGGAGAAGGGAAAGGCTACCCACTCCAGCATTCTGGCCTAGAGAATCTCACAGACTATCTAGTCTATGGGGTCGCAAAGAATTGGACATAACTGAGCGACTTTCACTTTCAGGCCTGGATTAGTGTGTCTTATCAGGGGACTCTGCTAGGTTTGGAGTGAAGCCTATGCCAGCCCCATCAGAGAAAAGCAGAATCCTGGGGCAGTTCACATATTGGAATAATGTCTTGGCTACTTGCCTGGTCACTGTTGTCTTTATTCAACAGCCAGGGCTATTTTTCTGGGTCCCAGGTACTCCCATTTTCAAAATGAGGAGATGGGAATCTAAGGTCTGACCTTTTTTCTAATCAACTCCATGACTCTAGTCAGAGATGTTGATTTAAGGTGGGTTCCTGCTAGTGGCTTCTCTTGTGGCTCAGCTGGTAAAGAATCCGCCTGCAATACAGGAGACTTGGGTTCCATCCCTGGGTTGGGAAGATCCCCTGGAGAAGGGAAAGGCTACCCACTCCAGTCTTCTGGCCTGGAGAATTCCATGGACTATATAGTCCACGGGGTCACAAAGAGTCAGACACAACTGAGCGACTTTCACTTTCCTGCTAGTGAGTTTGCATTTATCGCATATTGTATTTCTTTTTGAATGGTGACTCTAAGACAAAGTACAGGTGTGTTGAATTGAGCTGTGTTTATTGCTTAAGGTTAAGAATTACCAGTAAAAGAGCCTTAGCAAAACCTAAGTATTGGTGTTGTGATTTTTGTGATAGAAAATATTGCTAAACATTTTAAAAGCTGTCGGCAAGAGCCAGAAAGGCTAATACTTGAGACTGGAATTGCAGCTAACCTGCAGGGCAGAACATTAGCAGGGAATCCAGCAGAGAACGTATAGACGTTCCTTGTTTCCAAAGACTTCTTGAATTTTAAATATCCAATCTTGACATTTTCCACTGTAATGTTACTTATCCTAATTTGGAGAAAGCAAATTCTGAAAATAAAACGTAGTTAACAGAGTAAAATTTCCATGGCTCTTCTTTCTGCTCCCTGTTCTCATCTCCCCTTAAGTGACAATAGCCTCTGTAGCCCTCTGCTATGCTATCACACTGCTGTTACTTGGCTGAGGTTTTTAAAATTCCTATTCTGGATGTCTTGTCTCACAGGCTTAATTCTTAATTCAGGCTTCTGGGGTTGACAGTTCTTACTACCTGTCCTTATGCATGATTTCTTGGGAGAGAACCCATGCTACATCTGCATTCCTCTTCAAGCCCTGGAGGTGGTTTCCTGGCTCAGGAGGGAATCAGACTCATGAAGAGACTGTGCTTCTCTTGCAATCAGACATTTATTTAACACATCATTTTCTGGGCACAGCACTAGGCACCAGAGATGGCAGACAAATCATCCAAGGTCATTGCCCTTGAAGGAATCACAGCACAGAGAGAGACAGGCAGTGTCAGCTCATTATGATAAGTGCTCTGATTGAAGTCAACACAATAGTTTGATGTGCCAGAACCACTCTTAGTAGATAATTCTCTAAAAGTGGTCATACTCATAGTTCCAATATCTTACAGTGAGAGGATTCAAATTAAAACCTAGGCAAAAGGTACATAGGACAGAGTTCAGGAGAAATCAGGCACAGGCTTCCAAATATGCCCTTTTGTAGAATCCCATGGACAGTGCTCCATTCTCCTAGCAACATGGTGACAACATGTAGGAAGTATTGATGACCAGGGAAGTTCACCCAAGCCTTGAAGTCTAGGGTTTTCATTCGCAGTCAGTTACTTAGGCATGCAGCATACAAAAGACCAACCTTACTTATTTAATCTTCAGTCTGTCCAGAGGCCACTAATACAGTGTAGCTCAAGGGCCCTAGCACAAATCATATAATTAGTATAAACTATCTGGCATGTTCCAAGGTCCCAGGTATGAAAGACTGTTAGTGGACAGGAATATTTTAAGGACTTAAGAGTCAGTCTTCCAGGAGCCAACTGAAAAATCAGTCCTTTTGTCAGAATATGCAAGGCTTGAACATCTTTGTCTTTACAGATAAGGAAGCGCAGAAGCAGTGTGTCAGACCCAACTTATTATGGGGGGCAGAGACAAGGAGGAAATGGTTTAGAGAGACATGTCAGGAGGAGGTATTGCCTGAGACTTACTGCCTGCAAGTTAAGTGTGGTGAGGAGTAGAAAGAGCTTTGAGGGGAAAGGGCTAACATAAACAAATGCAGAACGATGTATGAAGGAATGGAACCTATGCTAACTGAGCACCTGTGCTAGGTACTGTGCCTCAATATGCAGGAACTGCAAATGGTATTGAATGAGGAGCATAGCAAGAGATGAGGCTGGAGACAAGAAGACCAAACTGTGGCTGTGTGCTAGAAAATGTGGACTGACAGTTGGAGCCATGGAAAGGTTTCAGGCAGAAGGTTGATGTGACCAAGTTGCTTGCATACTTTTTTCCATCTTTCTGTATTTTTCTTAAAGTTGTACACAGTAAAAGTTACTCTCTTTGGTGTATAATGCTGTGAGTTTTGATACATTTAAGCACCTGTATAACCACCACCATAATCAAAATATAGAACTTTCATCTCTCTAAAAAACTAAAGCTGCCTCTTTGCAGTCAACCCCTTCACCCACCTCCAGTTGCTGGCTAGGCTACTCTCTATACAGATGGCTTTGCCTATTCCAGAATGTCATATAAATGGAGTTATATCATATTTTCTTTTTAGTTTGGCTATTCTCCCTGACATAATGCATATGTTTTTGCCTGCATCAATAATTGATTTTCTCCTTTTAATTGCCAAATAATATTCCACTGAAAGGATGTACCACAATTTGCTTATTAGTTCACTAATTGATTGACATTTGGGTTATTTCCAGTTTTTGTCTATAACAAATAAAACTTCTGTGAACATTAGTGTATGAGTCTCTCTGTGGATGTAAGTTATGTTTCTCTTGGGTACATACATTTGAGTGAATTGTTAGATCATTTGGTAAATGAATATTTAACTTTATAAGAAACTCAGTTCAGTTCAGTTGCTCAGTTGTGTCCGACTGTTTGCAACTGCATGGACTGCAGCATGCCAGGCTTCCCTGTCCATCACCAACTCCCAGAGGTTGCTCAACTCGTGTCCATTGAGTCAGTGATGCCATTCAACCATCTCATCCTCTGTCATCCCCTTCTCCCCCGCCTTCAGTCTTTCTGAGAATCAGGGTCTTTTCTAAGGAGTTAGTTCTTTGCATCAGGTGGCTAAAGTATTGGAGCTTCAGCTTTAGCATCAGTCCTCCCGAAGAAATCCCAGGGCTGATCTCCTTCAGAATGGACTGGTTGGATCTCCTTGCAGTCCAAGGGACTCTCAAGAGTCTTCTCCAACACCACAGTTCAAAAGCATCAATTCTTCAGCACTCAGCTTTCTTTACAGTCCAACTCTCACATCCATACATAACTACTGGAAAAACCATAGCTTTGACTAGACAGACTTTTGTCAGCCAGGTAATGTCTCTGCTTTTTAATATGCTGTCTAGATTGGTCAGAGCTTTTCTTCCAAGAAGCGGGCATATTTTAATTTCATGGCTGCAGTCACCATCCACAGTGATTTTGGAGCCCCCCAAAATAAAGTCTGTCACTGTTTCCATTGTTTGCCATGAAGTGATGGGACTGGATGCCATGATCTTAGTTTTTGAATGTCGAGTTTTAACCCAACATTTTTACTCTCCTCTTTCACTGTCATCAAGAGACTCTTTAGTTCTTCTTCACTTTCTGCCATAACGGTGGTGTCATCTGCATATCTGAGGCTGCATATCCCAGCAATCTTGATTCCAGCTTGTGCTTCATCCAGCCCAGCATTTCACATGATGAACTCTGCATATAAGATAAATAAGCAGGATGACAATATAAAGCCTTGATGTACTCCTTTCCTGATTTGGAACCAGTCTGTTGTTCCATGTCCAGTTCTAACTGTTGCTTCTTGACCTGCATACAGGTTTCACAGGAGGCAGTTAAGGTGGTCTGATATTCCCATGTCTTTAAGAATTTTCCAGCTCGTGATCCACAGAGTCAAAGGCTTTGGCATGGTCAATAAAGAAGAAGTAGATGCTTTTCTGAAACTCTCTTGCTTTTTCTATGATCCAACAATTTGATGATGATGATGGCAATTTGGTCTCTGATTCCTCTGCCTTTTCTGAATCCAGCTTGAACATCTGGAAGTTCTCAGTTCATGTACTGTTGAAGTCTCTTGGAGAATTTTGAGCATTACTTTGCTAGCGTGTGAGATGAGTGCAATTGTGCGGTAGTTTGAACATTTTTGGACATTGCCTTTCTTTGGGATTGGAATGAAAACTGACCTATTCCAGTCCTGTGGCCACTGCTGAGTTTTCCAAATTTGCGGGCATACTGAGTGCAGCACTTTCACAGAATCATCTTCCAGAATTTGAAATAGCTCAGCTGAAATTCCATTACCTCTACTAGCTTTGTTCATAGTGATGCTTCCTAAGGCCCACTTGACTTCAAATTCCAGGATGTCTGGCTCTAGGTGAGTCATCACACCATTGTGGTTATCTGAGTCATTAAGATCTTTTTTGTATAGTTCTTCTGTGTATTCTTGCCATCACTTCTAAATATCTCCATTTCTATTAGGTCCATATCATTTCTGTTCTTTATCGTGCCCATCTTTGCATGAAATGTTCCTTTGCTATCTCTATTTTTCTTGAAGAATCTCTAGTCTTTCCCATTCTATTGTTTTCCTCTGTGTTTGCATTGTTCACTTAAGAAGGCTTTCTTATCTCTCCTTGCATTCAGATGGATATATCTTTCTTTTTCTCTTTTGCCATTGGCTTCTCTTTTTTTCTCAGCTGTTTGTAAGGTCTCCTCAGACAGCCATTTTGCCTTTTTGCATTTCTTTTCTTGGGGATGGTTTTCATCACTACCTCCTGTACAATGTCATGAACCTCCGTCCATAGTTCTTCAGGCACTCTGTCAGGTCTAATCCCTAGAATCTGTTTGTCACTTCCACTGTATAATCGTAAGGGATTTGATTTAGGTCATACCTGAATGGTCTAGTGTTTTTCCCTACTTTCTTCAATTTAAGTCTGGATTTTGCAATAAGGAGTTGATGATCTGAGCCACAGTCAGCTCCCGGTCTTGTTTTGGCTAACTATGTAGAGCTTCTCCATCTTCGGCTGCAAAGAATATAGTCAGTTTGATTTTGATATTGACCATCTGGTGATGTCCATGTGTAGAGTCATCTCTTGTGTTGTTGGAAGAGGGTGTTTGTTATGATTAGTGTGTTCTCTTGGCAAAACTCTTGTTAGCTTTTGCCCTGCTTCATTTTGTACTACAAGGTCAAACTTGCCTGTTACTCCAGGTATCCCTTGACTTCCTACTTTTGCATTCCAGTCCCCTATTATGAAAAGGACATCTTTTTTTTGGTGTTAGTTCTAGAAGATCTTGTAGGTCATCATAGAATCATTCAGCTTCTTCAGCATTACTGGTCAGGGCATAGACTTGGATTACTGTGATATTAAATGGAAACAAACAGAGATCATTTTTCATTTTTGAACGGAGATCATTTTGTCATTTATAAGAAACCCCAAACTTCTTTTCAAAGTAGCTACCATTGAAGTATGACAGTTACCATTGCTCAGAATCTTGACCATGCTTAGTATTGCGTTTTTTAACTCATTCTGTTAGGTATGTAATGTTTCATTTGGTTTTAATTTGTCATTTCCTAAAGACTATTGATGTTGAACATTTTTCATATGCTTATTTTCTATATTTATATCTTCTTTGGTGAAAGGACCTGAATCTTTTGCCAGTTTTTCTTATTATTGGGTTTTGAGAGTTCTGTATACTATGTCCTGAGTACAAGTACTTTGTCAGATATTAGATTTGCAAATATTGTTTCCAGTTGTGGCTTGTATTTTAATTCTCTGATAGTTTCTTTTGCAAAGAAAAAATTTGTAATTTTAATTGCATTTAATTTATAGTTTTTCTTTTATGTATCATACATTTAGTGTTATAGTCAAGAAATCTTGACTGAACCTGAGGACACAAAGAGTTTTTCCTGTGTTTTCTTCAGGAACGTTTTATAGTCTTATATTTTATACTTAGATCTTTGATCCATTTTGAGTTAACTTTTTAAGGTTTGAGATGAAGGTGAAAGTTCTTTTTTTTGCATGTGCATGTGCAAATGTTGTAGCACCATTTAATTCAAAAACTTCTTTCTCCACTGAATTGCCTTTGTACCTTTGCTGAAAACCTGTGTTTTCAGCAAAATCTGTTTGTGTCTGAACTCCCTGTTCTTTTCCACTGAACTAAGGGTTTGTTCTTTTGCCCATACCACGTGAGTCTTGATTGTTGTAGCTTTCTAGTAACTGTTAAAATCAGGTATGTAAATCACCTAATTCTGTTCTTGGAACCCTATTAACCTGACATCAGGCCACTTTTCCAAGAGAGCTTTGTAAACATTGACTCCATGAAGTCAGCCTTAACTACTCACAGTGACTGGTTACATTTGACTAGATCAAATCATTCCCAAATATGTCATTCTAGGCAAGGGTTTGATTGCATAGCCAGTGTTCCAGGTACTCCTTCCATTGACAAGGAGGATAGATTCTTATTGAACCTACACAAATAATTACATTGCTTTGAAAATAAGAATACTCAGTAAGAATTTTTAAATTCTGGAGGGGCCAGACAGGGAGAAAAAGATATCATTTACAAGTGTTTCACTTAACTTTACAAAGTATAGTCTATGCTATGCTATGCTAAATCACTTCAGTCGTGTCTGACTCTGTGTGACCCCATAGACGGCAGCCCACCAGACTCCCCCGTCCCTGGGATTCTCCAGGCAAGAACACTGGAGTGGGTTGCCATTTCCTTCTCCAATGCATGAAAGTGAAAAGAGAAAGTGAAGTCGCTCAGTTGTGTCCGACTCTTAGCGACCCCATGGACTGCAGCCTACCAGGCTCCTCCATCCATGGGATTTTCCAGGCAAGGGTACTGGAGTGGGGTGCCATTGCCTTCTCCTAAAGTATAGTCTACTAAGTGGCAATTTATGAGTTAAAGATAATGTGAGAAAAACAAAAGAGGGTTCTTGTACATCTAGGAGATAGAACATTAAAATGAAAGATCTGTTGAGAATTCATAATAATAATGTAATGGACAAGGAAATTTAGTTGTTTCTGCAGTGTACAAAGCAAGATAATGAATTCAGTTAAAAAAACCTGAGACATCATAACTATAAACATAATGACTAACTCTATTCTTAAAGAAGGCCATTAACATCACATCTAGTTTATTTGGATGAACATTTGCAGGGAATCTGTACAGAGGATGATCTTTGCAGAGGACAAATCTTCAGGATGTAAAAATCCTAACCAAATTATGTTATGAATATGGCAAGTATACAGTTAGAATATGACAAAAATATCTACATATAGATTCAATAAGTCTGAATCAGCTCTGTATATTAGCATCTGTATATTAATAAACATCAATAAAGCAAAGAACTAAAGAGCCTCTTGATGAGGGTGAAAGAGGAAAGTGAAAAAAACTGGCTTAAAACTCAACATTCAAAAACTGAGATCACGGCATCTGGTCTCATCACTTCATGGCAAACAGAAGGAGAAAAAGTGAAAGCAGTGACAGACTATTTTCTCGTGCTCCCAAATCACTGTGGACAGTGACTGAAGCCACAACTTAAGACACTTGCTCCTTGAAAGGAAATGGATGACAAATCTGGATAGCATATTAAAAAGCACAGACATCACTTTACCGACAAAAGTCCATATAGGCAAAGCTATGGTTTTTCCAGTAGTTATGTGTGGATGTGAGAATTACCATAAAGAAGACTGAACACTGAAGAATTGATGCTTTTGAATTGTGATGCTGGAGAAGACTCTTGAGAGTCCCTTGGACATCAAGGAAATCAAATCAGTCAGTCCTAAAGGAAAACAACCTGAATAGTCGTTGGAAGGACTGATGCTGAAGCTTCAATGATTGGAAAAGATCCTGATGCTGGGAAGGATTGAAAGCAAAATGAGAAGGGATCGGCATAGAATGAGATGGTTAGATAGCATCACTGACTCAATGGACATGAATCTGAGCAAACTCCAGGAGATAGTGAAGGACAGGGAAGCCTGGTGTGCTGCAATCCATGGAGTTGCTAAGAGTTGGATATGACTTAGCGACTGAACAACAACAAAGGGAAAGCCATGCAACTCTTCTGGCTTGACAGCTCTTCCCATTTGACTCATCAGTATCAAATATGCCTAAATATATCTAGCACTTGACTTTTTTATAAGGTGAGAGAACAAATGCATTATGATTTTCCAGGAGCCCTCTGGGAAATCACAAAGACAGTTTTAGGTGGAAAAGTCATCATTTAGAATTTAATTTTGGAAACGTAAAATATCAAAAATTGTCACAAGATTTGAACACTGATTAAGTTGGATCTGGGTTACTGAGAACAGTACTTGGCTAACTTATAAAATATTTCTAAAATAAACATTATTGTAAAGAGCCTTATCTATTTCCTAACTAAGAAACTTTTGTTTTCTTAAATAATCAAAGTCATAACAAAGTCAGCATCAAGCACAAAGGAATGATTTTGATAATACATAGAATCTCTACTATGTAGGCAGATTACAAAGAAAGCAATTAATAACCTTCCACAACCTCTTACTAAGAGCAGACCAGTAGGGAATTCCCTGGTAGTCCAATGGTTAGGACTCCATGCTTCCATTGCTAGGGACCTGGGTTAGATCTCTGATCAGAGAACCAAGATTCTGCAGGCCATGTGGTGTGGCCCGAAAAAAAATAGCTGACCAATAATCTAAGAAAATGTTTTCCTTTTAATAGAACATCAAAATCTTTTTTTATCAGTATAATATTATATACTAAAGTTCCTTTTGAAAATCTTACTTAAAAACCCATCAACTCCTAGTCAGCTTTGACCATGACATAGACTTTGTGTATCTACAGATACAGATGTAGCTCTACTATATTTCTTACAGCTGCTGCTGCTGCTGCTAAGTCGCTTCAGTCGTGTCCGACTCTGTGCGACCCCAGAGACAGCAGCCCACCAGGCTCCCCGTCCCTGGGATTCTACAGGCAAGAGTACTGGAGTAGGTTGCCATTTCCTTCTCCAATGCATGAAAGTGAAAAGTGAAAGTGAAGTCGCTCAGTCGTGTCTGACTCTTCGCGACCCCATGGACTGCAGCCCACCAGGCTCCTCTGTCCATGGGATTTTCCAGGCAAGAGTACTGGAGTGGGTCACCAGTGCCTTCTCCATCTCTTATAGCAGAGCTTCTCAAAGTGGAAAAAGCGAGCACGTTGATTAACAGACCTAAATATATGCAGTCTCTCTGTAGCATATAAAAATAAAAAGCAAGAATACATAAACTTAACTTCTATTTAGTATCAATGATGCAGTATTCTATTTTACTGAAATTATCTAGATACCTTTGCCATTCAACAGTTAACTCCAAGGTTGAGTTACTTAAAGCTCTTAGAAATTATCTTCAAGCTGACATACTTCCTGTTGAAAGTTTGTCAGAATAATGACTCAATTTGGTTAGGTACAAATGTACATTTTTTATAATCTTAAACATTTAGTATATATGATGCTAGCTTATACAATCAGTAAGCTCATATACGTTTAGGAAGAACATACCCAAGCAAAATTAAAATTTACAAATACATTATTTAACATGGATAGTTATTTAACACAAAGAAGACATAGCTCTGTTTCTTAAACCAAATATTAAGCTAGTCTTATTTGTCAAAAGATTTACCTAAATTTACTTGAAGTGTTTCTTAGTTTCTATGAGAATACCTCTGTTTTTCACATTGAAAATATTTGAGATTCAATTTCCTTAACTTCTGGTAATATTTGGAATATTCAACTTATATAAATATTTATTTCTAGGCCAATCAGAATAAAGCTTCTTTAAGAGATCTTATAATCTCAATTTCCCTGGTGGTCCAGTAGGCTGCAGTCCATGGGGTTGCAAAGAGTCAGACACGATTGAGCGACTTCACTTTGACTTTTCACTTTTGTATATTGGAGAAGGAAATGGCAACCCACTCCAGTATTCTTGCCTAGAGAATCCCGGGGATGGGAGAGCCTGGTGGGCTGCTGTCTCTGGGGTCACATAGAGTCGGACATGACTGAAGGAACTTAGCAGCAGCCAGTGGTTAAAAATCCATCTGCCAATGCAGGGAACATGAACTCAGTCCCTGGTCCAGGAAGATTCCACATGCCATGGGGCAACTAAGCCCACTGCAGCTACTGAGCCTACACACACACAGCCTGTATTCCACAACGAGAGAAGTCACCTTAATGAGCAGCCCGGGCACCGCAACTAGAGAGTAGTCCCTACGCCCTGCAACTAGAGTAAGCTTGCAAGCAGCGACAAAGACAGCACAGCCAAAAATAAAACAATTTTTAAGAGATCTTATCATCTAATTTGGTTATACTATCTGGAGTTAGGAAAATATTCACGCAGTGAGAGGGAAAGGCTTTTCTGAATTATAAACATGTAAATACATAGATATACAGAGACAAAAACTTCAATTATACAATGTCAACTATGAGTCACTCGTGATCCAGAAACATAAAACTCACCTGTCCAGATACCCACTTCTGGCTGGGCATGGAATTCTTGATTTGAACTTAAGGTGGAAAACTAACCAGATTGCCTGCTATCTTCCACTCAACAGAAACAGATTCTCTATAAAACAATAGAGAACTTCATCTTCATCTATTGACAGAGATCACCAAATGGTCAGACTATGAAACCCAAAGAGTTCAGCACCAGAAATCAAGTGATTACTGAAAAAGTATCAGAATCAAATCCTTATCATGCTACTGATGGACGCAAGTCTGGAGATCAGGTGTGAAACATACCATTTTCCCCCGTCACTGACCAGGAAGGAGAGGCTCATCACCTGTGTGGAGTAAGCAGGGATCAAGGCAAAGTCTGGCCCTATGCAAGTCACAGCCCCAAAAGCGCCAGCAACAGGATGCACGGGGCAACTGAGGAGGTGGTTTTACTCAATCTGTTGTAATAGGGATGATGCACTTTAGTGAGGAAAGTCTCAAAGAAAAAAGGAGAAAATTAGGGGTTTTATAGAACAAGGGAGTCACTAAAGAAGGGCATACGTGGTCTTATCTCAGGATGTGGGAGAGTAGAATGGTCCTTTGTGACTCGCCCTTTCAAAGAACATGGAAAGATCACCAAAGGAGGCAGTTTCTCTGTTTTCTGTGGGCAGAGGGATCAGCTTGAACATTGTCAGAACTGTTGCCTCCTTGTCTATTTTCAGAAAGAGATTGTGTAGACTTGGGATTATTTTTTGTTTTGTTAATGTTTGGTAGAATTCAAAGTGAGGCTATCTGAGCCTGGAGGACTTTGCTGTTGTTGTTAGAAGGTTTTTGTTTGTTTTGTTTGTTTTACTATGAACTCAGTTCTCTTCATAGATACAGGCTTATTCAGGGAATAAACCTTTGATGGTTTAAGATATTTCAAGGAATTGGTTCATTTTAACTAAGTTGTTGAATGTTGGGCATAGAGTATTCCTAATATTCCCTATTGTGTTTTTAATGCATTTACAGTCTGTTTTCTTTTATTTCTGTAATTGGTAATTTGTACTTTCTTTTATCTTTAAGTCAGTCTGACAAGAGGTTTATCAATTGTGTTGACTTTACAAGGAACCGATTTTGTTTCATTTATTTTTCTCTGTTGTTTTTCAGTTTTTTATTTCATTGACTTCCTCTTTTGTCTTTATTTCCTGTCTTTTCTTTCTTTGGGTTTATTCTGTTGTTCTCTTTCTAGTTTTCTAAGGTGTAAGACAGTTGATTCAAGACCTTTCTTCTTTTCTAATAGAATTATTTAAACCTATGCTACTGCTAAGTCACTTCAGTGTTGTCCAACTCTGTGCGACCCCATAGACGGCAGCCCATTTCCTTCTCCAATGCATGAAAGTGAAAAGTGAAAGTGAAGTCGCTCAGTCGTGTCCCACTCTTTGCAACCCCAAGGACTGCAGCCTACGAGGCTCCTCTGTCCATGGGATTTTCCAGGCAAGAGTACTGGGGTGGGTTGCCATTGCCTTCTCCTTTAAACCTATGAATCCTCCCCTAAGCACTGCTCTAGCTGTATCTCACAAATTTTGATGTCAGATTTTAATTTTTATTCAATTAAAAATATTTTCTAGATTCCCTTGTGAGTGCCTCTTTTATCTATAGGTTACTTAGAATGTGTTTTTAACTTCCAAACTTTGGATTTTCCCAAATATTTTTTATTGATTTCAAGTTTGATTTGGTTAGAAAACATATTTTGTTTGATTTAGTTTCTTTAAAAAATTTTAAGCTTTAGTTTATGGCTCAAAATATGGTCTATCTTGGTTAATGTTGGGTGCAAATTTCACTTTGAAAGGTCATTTTTGTACAGAAAACAAGTAGAGTCCATCAAAAATTGTACTGAGCTAGAGAGTGCTGGGTGGCCAGGCTTTGACAAAATTGATTGAGACACCAAAATGAGAGTAACAGTCTGGCCTTTAACCACTCACTACAATAGTGTAAGCAAGAGGAGAAAGCACTGGTTCCCATAATGTTCCCTTTTCCTGCATATCTGCACAGATGGAAAGAATGTCTCACTGAGGAGAGACCCCAGAACAGAGGACTCATTTTATAGACAGGGCACCAGGGATAGGCAGCAGGGAAAGGATAGGACTACTGGATGATACTGGAGAAAAGTGTCTTCAAGGTTTCCCCAAATCTGAATATAGAAGCACCCGGGCTAGGGATGCAGCTATGTGTGGAGCATGGCCAGCCAAGAGGCCTGAGTCCTGATTGTAACCCCCCTCAGAGACTGCTGTGCACCAATTCCGCTACGAATAGGGTACCTTTCCCAGGTAGAAGTCTGTGTAACTCCCTTTGGTCAGACCTGAAAGATCACTGTAGGTTTTTGACCAGGAGTTAGACCCCTTAAAGTCTTTTGTGGTTGTCAACATTGATGTTGCATGCGTGTTCAGTCATGTCCAACTCTTTGTGACCCCATGGACTGTAGCCCACCAGGCTCCTCTGTCCTGGGATTTCCAGGCAAGAATACTGGAGTTTCCTTCTCCTGACCCAGGGATAGAACCCACATCTTCTGTGTCTCCTTCACTGCAGGCAGTTCTTCACCCACTGAGCCACTGAAACTTCCTGTGGTTATCTAAGCAAGATGTAATGGTGGCCATGAACTGAAACACTAACAGTAGGGAAAGACTTGAAAGTAAACTTCAAAAGGTTTAGTAGGAGGTATTGCCCAGACTTGGTAGTAGATTGGTGTCATAGGTTGGATTTCCTGGGAAGCAACCTCAGACAGAATTTAGAACACAGGATGTTTATTGAGTGTCTTTGGGATCAACATGCATGAAAGGAGAGAAAAGAGGGGGTAGTTGGCAAAGGAAGGAATCAGCTATGATGCAGATCCATCAACTGCCATGGCCAACTTCCCAGTTACACAGGAGCTAGAATGGTCCTTCACAGTTGTCTTAGCTTGGGCTGAGATGGTGAGGACTTTATCCTTCCATATAAATTGATTGTGGACCACTCCAGGAAGGGGCAGAGCCTTGGCTATGATGGCTCTCTGAAGGTGCAGCAGTCTCTGAGGGCACTGTCACTGAAGGCTACTTGTCATCCATTTCCAGCACTGGGGCAACTGCCCACAGAGAGCAAGAGAGAGGCACCTGCACCTCCCATGCATTTGACTTGGGTGCCCAGAGGGGTGGAGATGCTCTCGCTGAGGTAAGTAGTCCAGGACCAATAGGTTGTAGGAAGACGCTGGGTTACGTTCTGGACATGTTGAAAACTTGGGAATCAATAAACAGGATCAGGTACCCTTTCCCCAAGTTGTACAAAGAATCAGTTAGGTTACCATGTTTTCACTTTATGTATTACCTAATGCTTTGATGAGAAACGCTGGGCTGGAAGAAGCACAAGCTGGAATCAAGATTGCTGGGAGAAATATCAATAACCTCAGCTATGCAGATGACACCACCCTTATGGTAGAAAGTGAAGAGGAACTAAAAAGCCTCTTGATGAAAGGGAAAGAGGAGAGT
>NW_011494663.1:223079-223607 GCF_000754665.1 Bison bison bison | reverse complement strand
GCCCTTATGGTAGAAAGTGAAGAGGAACTAAAAAGCCTCTTGATGAAAGGGAAAGAGGAGAGTGAAAAAGTTGGCTTAAAGCTCAACATTCAGAAAACGAAGATCATGGCATCTGGTCCCATCACTTCATGGGAAATAGATGGGGAAACAGTTGAAACAGTGTCGCACTTTATTTTGGGGGGGGCTCCAAAATCACTGCAGATGGTGACTGCAGCCATGAAATTAAAAGATGCTTACTCCTTGGAAGAAAAGTTATGACCAACCTAGATAGCATATTGAAAAGCAGAGACATTACTTTGCCAACAAAGATCCGTCTAGTTAAGGCTATGGTTTTTCCAGTGGTCATGTGTGAGAGTTGGACTGTGAAGAAAGCTGAGCACCAAAGAATTGATGCTTTTGAACTGTGGTGTTGGAGAAGACTCTTGAGAGTCCCTTGGACTGCAAGGAGATCCAACCAGTCCATTCTGAAGGAGATCAGCCCTGGGCTTTCTTTGGAAGGAATGATGCTAAAGCTGAAACTCCAGTAGT
>NW_011494663.1:217945-222979 GCF_000754665.1 Bison bison bison | reverse complement strand
TCCATTCTGAAGGAGATCAGCCCTGGGCTTTCTTTGGAAGGAATGATGCTAAAGCTGAAACTCCAGTACTTTGGCCACCTCATGCAAAGAGTTGACTCATTGGAAAAGACTCTGATGCTGGGAGGGATTGGGGGCAGGAGGAAAAGGGGACGACAGAGGATGAGATGGGTGGATGGCATCACAGACTCGATGGACATGAGTTTGAGTGAACTCCGGGAGTTGGTGATGGACAGGGAGGCCTGGCGTGCTGCAATTCATGGGGTCACAAAGAGTAGAACACGACTGAGTGACTGAACTGAACTGAATGCTTTGATGTCTTGGGGCCTTGCTAACACTAGAGAGAATACCCCTCGAAGGTCTAGCTAATTTCTGGAGCCCATGTTCTTCAAATGCAATCTAGCAATCTAGTGCCCATATCCCCAGTCTAGTGCCCCACCTCCTTTATCACACTGTCACACTCAGTGCCTCTCTGCCCTGTCTTAACCTCTCTAGGGTCAGGGGCCAGACCAGTAGGCCAGCCTCTACACCCCAGAACCCACTGAAGTGATTCAGATGGGGCAGTCCTGCCAGTGTACCTGCCTTACCTTGCCTTCCCACTGAAGCCACAGCAAAGACTTGCCCACACTTCCCCCTCCCTGCGCCTCCTGACTGACCCTGATGGTTCCCCATTGTCCCTGCCAGGGTGTGCCATGCTTCATATTTCCAGGGACTGAGTATAAACTTCTTCCTTCATAATGGTCATTTCTGTGTCTACATGTGTTACTGTACTTGATTAAAACAAATTCTGGGTGCATTTTAAAACCTGAATTTGAGTGATCTAGGCTTCCAGATCTGTCATCTAAGCATCTCTCTACCCACCCTCGGTTTGTCAGTAGCTCAAAGAAAACTGCTGAAAGAATGCAAATGAGGAAGAGAAAGAAGAAATGCCATTTTAAATAAGAATTGTTCTATTTAATCCTCATAACAGTTCTATTTTATAAAGAAGAAAAATGAGAGTCCACAGACTGTACTCAGTGGTGATCACGTCACACAGATGATTGATTAGGTAGCGTGAAATTGACCTCTGGTCTATCAGTTTACCATGTTTCTTCCATTCCATCTGCGTCTCATCTGAAATGCTTATTTGATCTCTTGAGCAGTGAGGAAATTGCTGTGTGACAAGGTTGTCTAAGGCAATTACTGTGAAAGTGAAACTAGAAACACACATCCCAGAGTGTGGCCGAGACTACAGCACTAGTTGTTAGCAATATTAAGTGAAAGAGGGGATCCACAATTAGATAACTTTGGGGAAGGCAAGTCAACCATCTAAGAGCCTGTGATTTTCTTATCTGCATTGTAGCACTTTCAAAGTTCATTTGACTCCAGAATTTGTGTGTGTGCGTGCACACACCACACATGTACATCTGAGGGACACTTTTGGGAGATGCTGACCTAGTGCTCACGTTTTTCTGCTCCACCTGTACCTTAGGATGCTGCAAGCCTCCCCTGGGCTCCAAGTTTATTGCCAGGATGGTTAGATAGTCGGGTGAGAGGTTATAAAAGAGCCTTCTGAATTACACTCACTGATATCAGCTGATAGTAGTGCCAGCAAATAACTCGTTTTGAGGGGAGAAGGCAGATGAAGGTGGATGTGGAAACATTTCAGAAAGTTTCAGAAAATAATCTGGACAATTCTCTGAATTCATTTGTCTTAACTAAGAACCTGAATTGTGTAAGATACAGTGAAAAAAAAAAAAAGTTGGGACCCATAGACCAGAGGCAAGTGATATAAAATGAGAGGTATAAGCTTAAGCAAAAGAAGAGATGTGGTATAAGAAAGCCAAGATGTAACCTGGCCCAGCAAGAACCTGGGGATCAGGCAGTAGTGGGTGTCTGTGAGGGCACTCGCTGCTGCTCTCCTCCATGCCAGCTTCCTTCTCTGTCTGCTGTGGAAAGCAGTGTCTTCCCAGGAATCCAGCACAATCATAACTGCCTCTCTGAGCTGGGCAGACAGATATTCGAAGAGGGATCTACTGCAAGGGACTTTCTAGTCTCTTTAAAAAGATGCTATTTATACACAGGAAGCCGTGAAGACACTGATTGCTAGAAAGCACAGCTCAGACAAGACTGCTAAGCCAGTTGAAGTGGAGAGCCTCCTTGAAAGCTGGTGAGATGGGCTCAGTGGGGTCTGGCTGCAGCGGTGTGGAGATGCAGCTGTTCTGTGCTCAGACATCAGAAGGGCTGGCCTGGACTATAGGACAAATCTCGGGACAACCCCCTGCAATAGAGCCAGACTAATTTGGGGCCCAGCACAACCAACTGTGAGATCTCTTTAGCCACACAGTCCCTTTCAGCAGTGCCTCTGCTTCAGGTTCAGGCTGCAGCCATGTCCCTAAGAAAACAGGATTGTAAAGGGAGACCCAGGTGAAATTGGGGGAAAATAATTGGCAAGAGGTGCTTAGTAAGTGTCCACACCTGCTCTGTCTCCCAGAGCCTCTCCTGCTTTGGGCAGTTCAGTGGGAAGAGCACTTCCCTGCACAAGCACCAGGGAGAAGGCGCTTCTTTTAGCCTCGTGTCACCCATCTCACACAGCAAGCAGACTTTTCTGTACTTTCTGCATGTCTTCTTCTGATGTATCTGCCACAGTTCCAGCAGTCCCATGACCTGTGACAAGGGTGCAGCCGCCCGCATGTGGCCAGGCAGTAAAGGGCTGGGCCAGCCTGAGCACTGAATCTGCCTTGTGCTGGTACAGGCCCATGCCCAGGCCATCCCAGGCCAGCAGGGAGTCTGTGAGCTGCGCTTCACTGTCCTGGACCCAGATTCACCCGGGCAGGAGCCCAGGGAGGCAGCTCTGGGAAGTTAAAAGGTAGCCCAGCATTTCTGGCTTCCGGAAGAGGCTCCTCAAAGAACCCAGTTGATGGTGAATCTCCTTCCACTGTGGAACGACCTCCACGTATTTTTAATTGAAGGATAATTGCTTTACAATATTGCTTTGGCTTCTGCCATACATCAACATGAATCAGTCATAGGTACAGATATTTCCCCTCCCTCTTGAACTTTCCTCCCACCTTCCACCCCTTCCCACCCCTCTAGGTTGTTACAGAGCCCCGTTTTAAGTTCCCTGAGTCATACAGCAAACTCCCATTGGCTCTCTTTTACATATGGTAGTGTATATGTTTCCATGCTACTCTCTCCATTCGTCTCACCCTCTCCTTCCTCCCTGGCTCATTTGTCCATAAGTCTGTTCTCTATGTCTGCATCTGCATTGCTGCCCTGAAAATAGGTTCACCAGAACCATCTTTCTAGATTCCATGTATATGTGTTAATATATGATATTTGTTTTTCTTTTTCTGACTTATTTCACTCTGTATAACAAGCTCTAGATTCATCCACCTTATTAGAACTGATGTTCTAATAAGCATTCTTTTTTGTGGCTGAGTAATATTCCATTGGGGCTTTCCTGGTGGCTCAGATGGTGAAGAATCTGCCTGCAATGTGGGAAACCTAGGTTTGATTCCTGGGTTGGGAAGATCCCCTGGAGGAGAGCAGGGCAACCCACTTGAGTATTCTTGCCTGAAGAATCCCCACGGACAGAGAAGCCTGGAGGGCCACAGTCTATGGGGTCAAAAAGAGTCAGACACAACTGAATGACTAAGCACAGCACAGCACAACATTCCATTGTATATTCCATGTACCACAGCTTCTTTATCCATTCACCTGTTAATGGATATTTAGGTTGCTTCCATATCCTAGCTATTGTAAATAGTGCTGCAGTGAACACTGCGGTACATGTGTCTTTTTCAATTTTAGTTTCCTCAGGGTGTATGCCTAGTAGTGGGATTTCTGGGTCATATGGTGGTTTCATTCCTAGTTTTTTTTTAAGGAATCTCCGTACTGTCTTCCATAGTGGTTGTATCAATTTACATTCCTACCAACAGTGCCAGAGGATTCCCTTTTCTCCACACCCTCTCCAGCACTTGTTGTTTGTGGATTTTTTTTATGATGGCCATTCTTACCAGTGTGAGGTGATAACCTCACTGTAGTTTTTATTTGCAGACCTCCACATTTTGATGCTGCTCCTCACTGGGTTCCTGGCAGAGCCTGCATAGAACCTCAGCAGTGGGCATTAGCTATGTCAGGGCCACATTGACTTGGATTTTAATGGAAAAGCAGCTTATGAATGTAGTAATAGATGTGGATTAATGTTCAAAGCATCAAAATTGATCTTTTAGTTTATTTTTAAAGAAATAACCTGTAGGAAGCACTGGGCTTGGGAGCTTGGATCCCAACTGTGTCTCTTACTGTGAAGAGCAAGCAAGCAACCTGATTCTCTGCCCTCCGGCTTCTCATCTGTAAAATCAGAACCATAACATGATTCTGAGGATTTTCATGAGGATTAAAGGAAGTATTGTGTGCAAAAGTTCCTAATTTATTGCCTAGCACAGAGGGAGTAGATGCTCAATAAATTCATGGAATAAATGATTTAATTCTTGGTAGAAAAACAAGCTGAGTACGTCTTCTGTGGATGAGTAGGTCAGTCTATGCCCCAGTGAGTACACAGGGAGGCTGGCTGGCCACTGGCAACAGACTTAGCCAAGAGAGACCAGAGGCAAGCGAGGCTCCCCTCACTCCATACCCATGAAGTCCACCCCAGAGGCACCGGAAGAGACTTCCTTAGGTTGGAGGCTTCCTGTTGGCTTTGGAGGTCAGAACTCCCAGTTCAGGCTAAATCTGAGTAGGCTGTGTTTCATATCTGGAAGCATCTTGGGTTGGAAATTAGTATCACACATGAAGTTGTGATATGTGGACTCAAAGAAATGAAATTGGATCTGGAGTTCAGATTTAAAGCATTAATTTTTATTGATTTTTAGTATTAAAAAATTAATATATAATCATTATAGAAATTTTAGAAAAAAATCACTTGAAATCTCCTAACCCAGATAACATTTCTATTAACATTATGGTATATATTGGCTAATAATCTTTATTTTGTGTATAAACCTTTCATTAACAAGATGAAACTCAGTATTGTTTCATGATCTGTCCCCTGCCCCC
>NW_011494663.1:207960-217845 GCF_000754665.1 Bison bison bison | reverse complement strand
ACACACACACACACACACACACAATAACATGCTGTGGGCTTCTCTAGATGTTATTAAATATTTCTCAACAATATTATTTTCATGGCTACATGTCAGTCCATTTTATAGACATGTCATGGTATTTTTAGTTAATACATTGGTGAGCATTTAGGTTGTTTACAACTATTTAGTATTTTAAACTCTTTACTGGATATCTTTGTAGCCTTTCATCATTATTTTCTTAAGATAAACTTCTAGATAAACTTGTATTTTCTGAGCAAAACATGTAAAATTTGAAGGTTTCTGATATGCTTGAATCAAATTTTGTGGATCTTTGAAAACAAAATTTTTATGGCTGTGCTTGGTCTTTGTTGCTGTGCATGGGCTTTCTCTGGTTGCAGTGAGTGGGGGCTAATCTCTGGTTATGGTGTGTGGGCTTCTCATTGCAGTGGCCTCTCCTGTTGCAGAGCACAGGCTTTAGGCGTGTGGGCTTCAGTACTTTGTGGTGCATGGGCTTATTTGCTCCAAGATATGTGGAATATTTCCAGACCAGGGATCAAACCTGTGTCCCCTGCACTGGCAAGCAGATTCTCAACTGCTGGACCACAGGGAAGTCCCTTGATTGTGATTTTATTTACCATTTTGTGTGAATCCCTAAAACAGGATTATCTTCTATAATTTCAGTAATATATTGCTAAGTCACTTCAGTTGTGTCCGACTCTGTGCAACCCCATAGACGGCAGCCCACCAGGCTTCCCCGTCCCTGGGATTCTCCAGGCAAGAACACTGTAGTGGGTTGCCATTTCCTTCTCCGATGCATGAAAGTGAAAAGTGAAAGTGAAGTCGCTCAGTCGTGTCCGACCCTCAGCGACCCCATGGACTGCAGCCTACCAGGCTCCTCCGTCCATGGGATTTTCTAGGCAAAAGTACTGGAGTGGGGTGCCATTGCCTTCTCCGCAGTAATATATTAGACCTGGTATGTTTGTGTTAGGGAAATACTATGTATTATAAATAATATTTTTTGTAAAATAGCAGTGAGCATCAGTGTGATTTTTAAAAATCTGAGGATAATAAGTGTAAAGGAATAGAACAAAATTTCCCATAACCTCTCTTCCCAATTAGATCCATTCTTAACATTTTAGTATTTTTTCTTCTAGATTTTTTTTCTGTGCACTTACACAGGCTGAGATCATCCTATAGCCCCATTTGGTACTTGTGTTGGTGTGGCTTGTGTGCAGTGAAATATGCTGGACTTGTTTCCATCAGCTTTCTGCTCCCAGGACACACGTTCTAAACTCCTTGTTCCTGATACCATGCAGCATTGTCATGAGCACCAGGCAGATCCTCATGCAAATAAATAGCATGCACAGTGAATTGTTTCCCCTGCACATGTTCACCTTTACCTGGGACTTCCTAACCTCTGCGATGTGTTAGGATCCAGTCAGATTTGCAGCTTTGAAGTCTAGAGATATTAAATTTTGAAGTGAGGTTTTAGAGTTTGACAGATTCAGAAGAAAAAAATTATATATAAAATGAATTGAGATCATACAGACCTAGTTCAGCCATCTTCAGTATCTGCTGATACTTAATAAGCAAATAAAAATTAAATCAGCCTATCTAGATTTTCCTCTATTGAGAAAAATATACTGACTAGCCAAGGATTAAACAGCAAGCCTGTTTTGCTTTAACATTTTTGTATTTTCAGCCTAAACTCATTGAATCCATTTCTTCTTATTTAGTTGAATCTAGAGATGCTGATTAAACTTCTTTGCTTATCAGCAGATAATAAAGAAGGTTTTCTAATGGAGTAGACCTACCACAGGCTTCAAAGTCATACCTGTTTGAGGTCAAGTCCTGTCTCCAGCCTTTGTGAACTCTTTGGCTCAGGTGCATTGTCTAATCTGGAGCCTGAATTTTCTTATCTCTAGAACAAGGTTAATGACAATTAACTGAAATATTGAATATAAAGTTCCCAGCAGTATTTGGAACATATTAAATGCTTAATCAGCATTTAACTTTTCTTCTGCTTTCCCTAAGGACCATTGTCAATGGTTATGATCTAAGACTGAGGCCATCATCCTGGAAACACCAACTATGACCAAGAGCTGTGGGTGGGAAAAACATAGGCAGCTAATCCACATAAATAATGATCTCCAGGTATTAACTGGTTAAGTTCTTGAACAAATTCTTAATAGCAGTTAGTTTTGTTTTATTTTTTTCCTAATAAAAATTGACTATATTTGAAATTTAGACTTCTTTCTGCTTAGCTCAATTCTGCTTCTTTTTTCTTCAATCTCTGTGGCTGGGAGGGAGAGTATGATTTGTAAACAATTTAAAGAGGTATGTAAAAGATTTATGGGTAGTATTTTGGGTATTGTTTTAATTAAAAAAAAAAAATCACCAGTCTGACATTTTACAGAGCACTATTCCATGATTCTTTGTTAAAATAAATATTTAATTTCTTACTAGCTTCCTGATGAGTTTACAGCTTTGAGGTCACAGTTCAGCTAGCATTTTTTATACTGGTAAAATTAAAATTACAGCTTCCAGTTCTGCAAGATGATGAGCTGAGATAACTTGAAAAACTCCTGCTATAAACCTTTCGATATACTGGATAAAATGCAACAAAAATTAACGGCACAGCTCAACACATAGGAATGAAAGAGAAGTCTCAGGTGCCAGCACTAGGAGGCTCTAAAGACAAGAGTTAATAGTCATATTTTCTGACACTGGAGCTTCCCAGGTGGTGCTGGTGGTAAAGAATCCATCTGCCAGTGCAGGAGATGCAAGAGATGTGGGTTCTGATCCCAGGGTGGGGAAGATAACCCTGGAGTCAGAAATGGCAGGCCCCAGTCATGGGGCCACAAAGAGTTAGACACAACTGAGCATAGCCTTCTTCTATTTTTTCCCCGACACTGCAGCTAATGGGGAAGAGCAGTGCATTTAATGGGAAAATATAGCAGTTAGAGTTGGTGTCATTTACTTGGGTACAGATCAGTCTTAGACTGATGTGAGGCTGGGAGATGGAACTAAAACCTTATCCAAAACTGAGACCCACTAAGAGGTGTACATCAGGGTGGAAGAGTGGATTTTTTATTATACTCAGCTCTTGCTATCTCTGTTTAGGTTCTGAGTAAGGGGGAAAAAACCTCTTCTTGAGAATGTGAAATCTTGGGCCTGTACCATACATGACTCTAAATTTACCTCAGTTCATTGCTGAGACCCTACAAATTGGGAAATCACCTAAAAGTTAGTCTCTGTTTACTGATAACTCAGGGCATTTCAGAAACATTCATATATTTAATGAATGTCCAAATAGGAGAAAATAGAATAAGAGAAATATTTCAAAGATGCATAGCTATAAATTTTCCAAAATTCATTAAAGTTATGAATCCTTAATTCAATAATGACAACACACTACTCATAGTGAAACTGCAGAACTCTAAAGACGTTGTTGTTGCTATTTAGCCTCTTAGTCTAGTTTAGTGACTGAGTTTAGTTCTGACTCTTTTTTTTTAAACTTTACAATATTGTATTGGTTTTGCCATATATCAACATGAATCCGCCACAGGTATACATGTGTTCCCCATCCTGAACCCTCCTCCCTCCTCCCTCCCCGTACCATCCCTCTGACTCTTTTGAGACCCCATGGACGTAGCCTGCCAGAGTTCTCTGTCCATGGGATTTCCCAGGCAAGAATACTGGAGTGGTTTGCCATTTCCTTCTCCAGAGGATCTTCCCAACCCAGAGATTGAACCCAAGTTTCCTGCATTGGCAGACAGATTCTTCACTGCTGAGCCACCAGGGAAACCCCTAAAGACAACTGTTGTTCACTCACTCAGTCGTGTCCAACTCTTTACGACCTGATGGACTGCAGCACACCAGGCTTCCCTGTCCTTCACTATCTCCCAGAGCTTGCTCAAACTCATGTCCATTAAGTCAGTGATGCCATCCAACCATCTCATCCTCTGTCTTCCCATTCTCCTCCTGCCTTCAATCTTTCCCATCATCAGGGTCTTTTCCAAAGAGTCGGCACTTTGCATCAGGTGGCCAAATTATTGGAGCTTCTGCTTCAGCATCAGTCCTTCCAGTGAATATTCAAGGTTGATTTCCTTTAGGATTGACTGATTTGATCTCCTTAAAGTCCAAGGGACTTTCAAGAGTCTTCTCCAACACGACAGTCCAAAAGCATCATTCTTCGGCGCTCAGCCTTCTTTATGGTCCAACTCTCACATCCATACATGACTACTGGAAAAATCATAGCTTTGACCATGCAGACCTTTGTCACAGCATAATGTCTCTGCTTTTTAATATGCTGTCTAGATTTCTCATAGGTTTTCTTCCAAGGACCAAGTGTCTTTTATTTTTTTTAATGTATTTATTTTAATTGGAGGCTAATTTATTTACAGTATTGTAGTAGTTTTGTCATACACTGACATGAATCAGCCATGGGTGTACATGTGTTCCCCATCCTGAACCCCGCTCCCACCTCTCTCCCCATCCCATCCCTCTGGATCATCCCAGTGTGCCAGCCCTGAACACCCTGTCTCATGCATCGAACCTGGACTGGCAATCTGTTTCACATATGGTAATATACATGTTTCAATGCTATTCTCACAAATCATCCCACCCTTGCCATCTCCCACAGAATCCAAAAGACTGTCCTATACATCTGTGTCTCTTTTGCTGTCTCGCATATAGGGTCATCGTTACCATCTTTCTAAATTCCATATATATGCATTCGTATACTGTATTGGTGTTTTTCTTTATGGCTTCACTCTGTATAATAGGCTCCAGTTTCATCCACCTCATTAAAACTGGTTCAAATGTATTCTTTTTAATAGCTGAGTAATATTCCATTGTGTATATGTACCACAGCTTTCTTATCCATTCGTCTGCTGATGGACATCTAGGTTGCTTCCATGTCCTGGCTATTATAACAGTGCTGCAATGAACACTGGGGTACATGTGTCTCTTTCAATTCTGGTTTCCTTGGTGTGTATGCCCAGCAGTGGGATTGCTGGGTCATATGGCAGTTCTATTTCCAGTTTTTTAAGGAATCTCCACACTGTTCTCCATAGTGGCTGTACTAGTTTGCATTCCCACCAACAGTGTAAGAGGGTTCCCTTTTTTCCGTACCCTCTCCAGCATTTATTGTTTGTAGACTTTTGGATAGCAGCCGTTCTGACTGGCATGAGATGGTACCTCATTGTGGTTTTGATTTGCATTTCTCTTATAATGAGTGATGTTGAGCATCTTTTCATGTGTTTGTTAGCCATCTGTATATCTTTGAAGAAATATGTTCAGTTCTTTGGCCCATTTTTTGATTGCATTGTTTATTTTTCTGCAATTGAACTGCAGGAGTTGCTTGTATATTTTTGAGATAATTCTTTGTCAGTTGCTTCATTTGCTGTAATTTTCTCCCATTCTGAAGGTTGTCTTTTCACCTTGCTTATAGTTTCCTTTGTGTGCAGAAGCCCTTAATTTTAATTAGGCCCCATTTTTTTATTTTTGCTTTTATTTCCATTACTCTGGGAGGTGGGTCATAAAGGATCCTGCTGTGGTTTATGTTGGAGAGTGTTTTGCCTATGTTTGCCTCTAGGAGTTTTATAGTTTCTGGTTTTACATTTAGATGTTTAATCCATTTTGAGTTTATTTTTGTGTATGGTGTTAGAACGTGTTCTAGTTTCATTCTTTTACAAGTGGTTGACCAGTTTTCCCAGCACCACTTGTTAAAGAAATTGTCTTTTCTCCATTGTATACTCTTGTCTCCTTTGTCAAAGATAAGGTGTTCATAGGTGGGTTGATTTATCTCTGGGCATTCTATTTTGTTCTTTTGATCTATATTTCTGTCTTTGTGGCAGTACCATACTGTCTTGATGACTGTGGCTTTGCAGTGTAGCCTAAAGTCAGGTAGGTTGATTCCTCCAGTTCCATTCTTATTTCTCAAGACTGCTTTGGCTATTTGAGGTTTTTGGTATTTCCATACAAATTGTGAAATTATTTGTTCTAGTTCTCTGAAAAATACCATTGGTAGCTTGATAGGGAATTCATTGAATCTATAGATTGCTTTGGGTAGTATGCTCATTTTCACTATATTGATTCTTCCAATCTATGAACATGGTATATTTCTCCATCTATTTGTATCCTCTTTGATTTCTTTCATCAGTGTTTTATAGTTTTCTATATATAGGTCTTTTGTTTCTTTAGGTAGATACATTCCTAAGTATTTTATTCATTTCATTGTAATGGTGAATGGAATTGTTTCCTTAATTTCTCTTTCTGTTTTCTCATTGTTAGTGTACAGGAATGCAAGGGATTTCTATGTGTTGATTTTACATCCTGCAACTTTACTATAGTCATTGATTCAGTTCAGTTCAGTCGCTCAGTCGTGTCCGACTCTTTGCAACCCCATGAATTTCAGCACGCCAGGCCTCCCTGTCCATCACCAACTCCCAGAGTTCACCCAAACTCATGTCCATCAAGTTGGTGATGCCATCCAGCCATCTCATCCTCTGTCATCCCCTTCTCCTCCTGCCCCCAATCCCTCCCAGCATCAGAGTCTTTTCCAATGAGTCAACTCTTCACATGAGGTGGCCAAAGTACTGGAGTTTCAGCTTTAGCATCACTGCTTCCAAAGAACACCCAGGGCTGATCTCCTTTAGAATGGACTAGTTGGATCTCCTTGCAGTCCAAGGGACTCTGAAGAGTCTTCTCCAACACCACAGTTCAAAAGCATCAATTCTTTGGTGCTCAGCTTTCTTCACAGTCCAATTCTCACATGCATATATGACCACTGGAAAAACCAAAGCCTTGACTAGACAGACCTTCATTGGCAAAGTAATGTCTCTGCTTTTCAATGTGCTATCTAGGTTGGTCATAACTTTCCTTCCAAGGAGTAAGCGTCTTTTAATTTCATGGCTGCAATCACCATCTACAGTAATTTTGGAGCCCCCCAAAATAAAGTCTGACACTGTTTCCACTGTCTCCCCATCTATTTCCCATGAAGTGATGGGACCAGATGCCATGATCTTAGTTTTCTGAATGTTGAGCTGTAAGCCAATTTTTTCACTCTCTTCTTTCACTTTCATCAAGAGACTTTTTAGTTCCTCTTCACTTCCTGCCATAAGGGTGGTGTCATCTGCATGTCTGAGGTTATTGATATTTCTCCTGGCAATCTTTAGGGTTTTCTATGTAGAGGATCATGTCATCTGCAAGCAGTGAGTGTTTTACTTCTTCTTTTCCAGTCTGGATTCCTTTTACTTCTTTTTCTGCTCTAATTGCTGTGGCCAAAACTTCGAAAACTATGTTGAATAGTAGTGGTGAGAGTGGGCACCCTTGTCTTGTTCCTGACTTTAGGGGAAATGCTTTCAATTTTTCACCATTGAGGATAATGTTTGCTGTGGGTTTGTCATATATAGCTTTTATTATGTTGAGGTATGTTCCTTCTATTTCTGCTTTCTGGAGGATTTTTATCATAAATGGGTGTTGAATTTTGTCAAAGGCTTTCTCTACATCTATTGAGATAATCGTATGGTTTTTATCTTTCAATTTGTTAATGTAGAGTATTACATTGATTTGCAGATGTTGAAGAATCCTTGCATCCCTGGGATAAAGCCCACTTGGTCATGGTGTATGACATTTTAAATATGTTGGTGGATTCTGTTTGCTAGAATTTTGTTAAGTATTTTTGCATCTATGTTCATCAGTTATATTGGCCTATAGTTTTTTTTTTTTTTTTTGGCATCTTTGTCTGGTTTTGGTATTAGGGTGACAGTGGCCTCATAAAATGAGTTTGGAACTTTACTTTCCTCTGCAATTTTCTGGAAGAGTTTGAGTAGGATAGGTGTTAGCTGTTTTCTAAATTTTTGGTAGAATTCAACTGTGAAGCCATCTGGTCCTGGGCTTTTGTTTGCTGGAAGATTTCGTATTACAGTTTTGATTTCCATGCTTGTGATGGGTCTGTTAAGATTTTCTATTTCTTCCTGGTTCAGTTTTGGAAAGTTATAGTTTTCTAAGAATTTGTCCATTTCTTCCAAATTGTCCAATTTATTGGCATATAGTTGCTGATAGTAGTCTCTTATATCCTTTGTATTTCTGTATTGTCTGTTGTGATTTCTCCATTTTCATTTCTAATTTTGTTGATTTGATTCTTCTCCCTTTGTTTCTTGATGAATCTGGCTAATGGTTTGTCAATTTTATTTATTTTCTCAAAGAACCAGCTTTTAGCATTGTTGATTTTTGCTATGGTCTCTTTTGTTTCTTTTGCATTTATTTCTGCCCTAATTTTTAAGATTTCTTTCCTTCTACTAACCCTGGGGTTCTTCATTTCTTTCTTTTCTAGTTGCTTTAGGTATAGAGTTAGGTTATTTATTTGACTTTTTTCTTGTTTCTTGACGTATGCCTGTATTGCTTTGAACTTTCCTCTTAGCACTGCTTTTACAGTGTCCCATAGGTTTTGGGTTGTTGTGTTTTCATTTTCATTCTTTTCTATGCATATTTTGATTTCTTCTATGATTTGTTGGTTATTCAGAAGCATGTTGTTCAGCCTTCATATGTTGGAATTTTTAATAGTTTTTCTCCTGTAGTTGACATCTAATCTTACTGAATTATGGTCAGAAAAGATGCTTGGAATGATTTCAGTTTTTTTGAATTTACTAAGGGTAGATTTATGGCCCAGGATGTGATCTATCCTGGAGAAGGTTCCATGTGCACTTGAGAAAAAGGTGAAATTCATTGTTTTGGGGTGAAATGTCCTATAGGTATCAATTAGGTTAACTGGTCTGTTGTATCATTTAAAGTTTGTGTTTTCATGTTTATTTTCTGTTAAATTGATCTATCCATAGGTGTGAGTGGGGTATTAGAGTCTCCCACTATTATTGTGTTAATGCTAATTTCCCCTTTCATACTTGTTAGCATTTATCTTACATATTGCAGTGCTCCTACGTTGGGTGCATATATACTTATAATTTTTATATCTTCTTCTTGGATTGATCCTTTGATCATTATGTAGTGTCCTTCTTTGTGTCTTTTCACAGCCTTTATTTTAAAGTCTATTTTATCTGATATGAGTATTGCTACTCCTGCTTTCTTTTGGTCTCTATTTGTGTGGAATATCTTTTTCCAGCCCTTCACTTTCAGTCTGTATGGCTGCCATCACCATCTGCAGTAATTTTGGAGCCCAAGAAAATAAGGTCTTTCACTGTTTCCGTTGTTTCCCCATCTATATGCTATGAAGTGATGGGACTAGATTCCATGGTCTTAGTTTTTTGAATGTTGAGTTTTAAGCCAGCTTTTTCACTCAACTCTAAAGACGGTAGGAGATACTAAAAGCAACCAGAAAGAGAGAGAAGCCAGATTATCCACCAAGGAACCATATTAGACTGAAAGCCTAGTTAGTAATGGCTTCCCTGATAGTTCAATTGGTAAAGAATCTGCCTGCAATGCAGGAGACCCTCTGGTTGATTCCTGGGTTGGGAATATCTGCTGGAGAGGGGATAGGCTACCCATGCCAGTATTCTTGAGCTTCCTTTGTGGCTCAACCAGTAAACAACCCACCTGCAATGCGGGATACCTGGGTTTGATCCCTGGGTTGGGAAGATCCCCTGGAGAAGGGAAAGGCTACCCACTCCAGTATTCTGGCCTGGAGAATTCCATGGACTGTATAGTCCATGGGGTCGCAAAGAGTTGAACACACCTGAGCGACTTTCACTTTCACTTAGTAACAGTGGAAGCCAGGAAAATAATAACTTCAATAATAACTTCAGAGCACTTCAAAGTGCCAAAAATTCTTACCTCAATGAAGCATCATTCAAGAGTGAGATTAAAATAAAGACTTTAAGGCCCATCCTCTTTTCCAATACAAGATTAAGGGAGTATACTTTCCACTAAGCAGATTAAGTTACA
>NW_011494663.1:200899-207860 GCF_000754665.1 Bison bison bison | reverse complement strand
ATTTTAATTTTCAGTTCAAAATATATTCTAATTTCTGTTGAAATTTCTTCATTGGCCTGTGTGTTATTGAGAAGTATATTATTAATTTCTAAATATATATATATATATATATGGCTTTTCTAATTAGGTTTTTATTCTTAACTTCTGACTTGCATTGGCAGAGAAAAGATCTGCATAATTTCAACCATTTGAAATTTACAGAAATTTTGTTGATTTTCACAGCATTTTCAGTGTTTCATATGTACTTGAAAAGAATGTATATTCTGTCTTTACTGAATTCAAGATGTGTCATTTAAGTCTTCTTGCTGTATTTATTTGCTTGCTTTTTTTAGTTGCAGAGAAAAGTATGCCAAAATCTTCCATTAGAATTTTTAATTTTTCTATTTGCTTTGTATACTTAGAGGCTGTGTTTTTTAAAGCATACAAATTTAGGTTTGATTTTCTCTTCCTCGAATAATAGCTTTTTGGCATTATTAAATGTTCTTCTTTATCTCTAATAATGTATACTGCCTTAATGTCTACTTTGATATACATACAGGTGCATTAGCTTTCTTTTGGCTAGTGTTTGCATGACACATCATTCTGTTAACCTTTATCTGACTTTAGATGTGTCTCTTATAAATAGCAAGTAATTGGATTTTTTTTAATGCAATATGAAAATTTCTCTTTTTTAATTGGAATATTTAATTCAATGTGATTAGTGGTATATCTGGATTTGGATCTTCCATCTTAATTAGTATGCTTCATTTATTCTGTCTATTTTGGTTTGCTTTTCATTTCTTTTTTGGAATAACTATTTTTTATTTTTCCCTTTTTTAATCTTCTGTTAGCTTGATAGTTATAAACGTTATTATTTTTAGTGGTTACCCTAGAGATTATAATTACCACTCTCTTATAAAAGTCTAATAAGTAAAATTAATACTCTTAACATCCTCATAGACAATACAAGGACACTGGAATAATCCTCTCCTGACTTGTAGGCCATCATTGTCATGTATTTTAATTTTACTTTAATTGTATATTTTTAATCTATGTATTTTTAACTCAACAAAACATCACTGTTTTGTAGAGTTAGTGTTTGTTTTTATTTTCCCATATATTTACATTTTTCGTTGCTCTTCATTTCTTCCTGAACCTCCAGTTTCCTACTTAGGATCCTTTTCCTTCTGCCAGAATAAACATGCCGAGTATTTTCTTTAAAGTATATCTGCTTGAGGCTCTTTCAGTTTTTCTTTATTGGAAAATGCCTTCCTTTTACTTTAATTCCTTTTTTCTGCATGTAGAAATTGATACTTCGAAGATATCATTGCATTGTGTTCTAGTTCTCATTGTTTTTGTTGAACATCAACTGTTGGTCTAATTTCTGCACATTTACAGTTTTGTTTTATTTTGTTTCTTAATTTTTTGCTGCACCATGAGGCTTGTGGGATTTTAGTTCCCCAACCAGGTATCGAACCTGGGCCCACAGCAGCAGTACCAAGTCCTAAACCATTGAACTTCTAGGGAATTCCCTAATTTCTGCACATTTAAAAGTCAATCTATCTCCTCCCCGGCTCCTTATAAGATTTTCTCTTTGCCTTTGGTTTTCAACAATGTTACTGATATGCCTGCATATAGTTTGTTGTTGTTTTATTTTTTTCATTTATTCAGCTTAGAGTTCATAGGACGTCTTGAACTTGTGATTTGTAGTTTGTCACTTATTTTGGAACATTCTCAGCCATTCTTTTCAAACATTGATTGCTTCTAGCATGTTCTCTCTCTCATATTCTGGAACTTCAATTACGTGTGGACCTTAGTGAGAAGTGAATTTACTGTGTCTGTTACTCTCTCTCTGCTTTCCATCATTTTATCCCTATTTTATTCACAATATTTTTGTCTGACCTAGTTTCACTATTCAGTTGTATCTAACTTTCTGTTAAACCTATTTATTGAGCCCTTGATTTCGGTTATTGAATTAAAGGTACCATTTGTTTCTTTTTTTCTTTTTTCTTTTTTATGATCTTCACTCCCTGCTGACATAGTCAATCTTGCCTTTTATCTCCTTGAACCTATATATTAATTTTGAGATCTGTGTCTTATAACCAGTTTCTGGTTATAACCAGAAAATAACCAGTTTCTGGATTGCCTGTGAATTTGTTTCTATTGAAGTTATCCTTTTATTTTTATTGCCTTTCCTTTACATGTGCCTGGCTATGTTTATGATGAACAGACTATTTGCAGAATTGTTTATAGAAATAATTTTGGGCTTAGGATGATATATCTTACCCCAAAGGGGATTCATATTTTCTTCTGCCAAGTGACTCTGGGCATTAGTACTTTGCCTTACCTTAGTCCAGTTTCAAATTATTCAAAGCTGAGCCAAGTCCTACAAGGGCCTGCCTACCTAATTTATCCCCACTCTAGGCATGTAATCTTTTGAAGTCCCAGCAGAGAAAGTCCCCACCCTCACCCTCTTTGGAGACCTATTGCACCCATTTTCTCTCCCTCTAACCTCCTGGGGTCATCAAAAGTATTGTCCCACCCTCTAGCCATCCCTCTGCTTTGTCATGTGTGATTCAGCACCCCCTTTCCAAGGGAAGGACACCCATAAATACTTGGTTTATTTGCTTGAGCCTATTCTCTGGATCCTGACCTCGTTGGATAGCTCTCACGTGTCTTAAAGCCTGTATTTTATATTTTGTCTAATTGTTCTAACTGTTCTCCATAAGTGGCTTATGTGGATTACAGTCACCACCTCCAGAGCAGAAACACCGTATCATTATGTTTTTGAGGTCTACCTGTGCTGCTGTTTTGTTCTCACCATTGTCTATGATTTTGTCTATGATTTTTTGTCACATTTTACCAAGTATTCCATTGATGAATACCCAGATTGCCTTCAGCTGGCTACTGCCACAATTGGTTGGACAAAAAATATAACATTGAAATGTTTCTTTATAAACTGTGGCATTTGGAAGAACATATATCCAGGAAGAAATTGTTGGACCATGGAGTATCTGTATTTATCTTAATCTGTATTAATTAAGTGCTGCCAGGATTATTGCATCCCTCCACCAGGAGTATGAAAGTACCATATCCCCACACCATCACCAAAACCTGGAAAATACCAGCTTTCTAATTCACCTCAGGTCTAATGGAAATAAAGTGATCTCATCACTTTAATTTGTATTCATCTGATCCTAGTTTTTCAATTTGAGTTTCTACATTTTTCTTATTGATTGCAAGAGTTACTTTTGTATTTAAATACCACCCTTTGTTGGATACAAATATTGCAAATATAGTCTCAATCTGTCATCTTACTGCAATCTTATTCATAATGTCTTAATTGATCAATATTGTTGGCTCGCCAAAGAATTGATAGTTTTGGACTGTGGTGTTGTAGAAGACTTGAGAGTCCCTTGGACTGCAAGGAGATCCAGCCATTCCATCCTAAAGGAGATCAGTCCTGGGTGTTCATTGGAAGGACTGATGTTGAAGCTGAAACTCCAATACTTTGGCCACCTGATGCGAAGAGCTGACTCATTTGAAAGACCCTGATGCTGGGAAAGATTGAGGGCAGGAGGAGAAGGGGATGACAGAGGACGAAATGGTTGGATGGCATCACCAAACTCAATGGACATGAGTTTGGGTAAACTCTGGGAGTTGGTGATGGACAGGGAGACCTGGCGTGCTGCGGTTCATGGGGTCGCAAAGAGTCAACACGACTGAGCAACTGAACTGAACTATGGCTTGTGCTTTGTCCTATTAAGAAGTGCCTTATTTTTCTTATATTATAAGCATTTAATTTCATATTTTTACCATCTGTTTGTCTTTATTTTTTTTAATTTTTATTTTTTTATCTATTTATTTTAATTAGAGGCTAATTACTTTACAATATTGTATTGGTTTTGCCATACATTCATTTGTCTTTAAATCACTTGGAGTCCACTTTTGTATAATATGCTGCTAGGAATCCAGTTTGATTTTTCTCCATGTAGTATCCAGTTTTCCCAACACTAGCTATTGACATTCTGCTCTTTCCTTCTTTTTTCATTTCTTTTCATTTGATTTTCATTTTTAATGGACTTCTGTCTTTTATTAGTGTGTTACCAACCAGTCTTTTGAGTATTATTCCCCTAGCCTCACTTTTCCCCAAATCCTATAGCTTTTATTACACGATTTTTACATAGCATGGTGATTTTATGTATGTTGCATTATAGTAGAACTACCTGTATTTGGACATTTTCATAATAAAATGGGTTCTTTTTACTTTTTAAATTAATATGTAAAAAGAAAGAAATTCTCTATTATTCCAGTTTTGCAAAAAGATTTTTTTATAAGTAGGCATTAAACTTAATGCCTTTAGTATACTTTTTCAGAATTGATTGAAATATCTTTTGGTTTGTTCCTCTTTTTGTCTACTATTGTGCTGAACTTCACTGATCAATTATCTAATGTGGAAACATCCTTACCCTTCTGGATAAACCATTATTTAAGCATTATGCATTATTTTTAATGCACCATTATATTGGTAAGTTAATATTTTGTTTAGGATTTTTACATCTACTTTTATAAAGGAGATCTGAACCTGATTTTTTATTATCATGTATTCCTTTATTTGGTTTTGAATCATGGTATACTAGCCTCAATTGAGAAGTTTTTGTTCTTCTTCTACTTCCTAGGACAACTCGTAAAAGATATGAATTAACTTATTTTTGGCTGTGCCTTGTGGTTTGTGGGATCTTAGTTCCCCCAATAGGGCTCGAACCTGGACCCTGGGCAGTTGAAGCACAGAGTCTTAACCTCTGGACCACCAAGGAATTCCCTGAATTAACTGTTCTTTAAAAGATTGATAGCCTCCTGTATAAAACCATCCAGGCCAAGAGATTTGGGACAGAAAAGTTTTTTGTTTTTTTTTTTTTTAACCTATTTTTAATTTCTTAAATCTTGCTTCTCAAATGGCTTGTTCACATTTTCCCATGCCGTTTTATGTACATTTTACCATTTTATTTACATTTTTAGGAATTTATTCATTTTACTTAGGTGTTCAGATTTAGAATTGAATGAGAAACCAAAACTAAATACAACCGTAACTAGAGGGAAAAGATATATACCTTTAAATGGTCAGGAAAGTCAAAGCCAAAAAGAAACCCTAGTATATAGCAAAAGACAGATAACTTTGATAACATTAAAATATAACACTACTTCAAAAGACTTTCTAGACAGTGGACTTTTCACAGATTGGAAGTACAGCAAGTCACAGACTAGTAAAGCTACTTACAGTATCTTGTAGATGGCAAAAGATTGGTGTAAAGAATGTATGAAGAACTTCTGAGAGTGGATAAGAGGAAGCCGGGAGTCACCATGATAGTGGGCATATGGTATGAATACACAGTGCTTAACAGAGCGCCTAAGTAGTCAGTACACATGCCCAGCCTCACTGATGACAAGAGAGTCAACAGGAGGACCCCCTCTCACCCTTCGACTTGGCAGACACCACATGTGCAGACATCTCAGCACAGATACTGACACATCAAACACATGGACGCATCAGGTCATGGTGCTAATGGTTCCGTGGGATTTGGCCCCGGCCAGGTTCCATCCAGATGTCCTCACTGTACCCTTTCCCAAGCTCTCAGGTATCATCATCCTTGATTGCATCCTGCATCCTGGACCTTTCTTGGGTGGAAGGCTTATTCCTCAAGACCTGGTTAGTCTGTCTTCTACTCTTATACATAGTGTCTGAGGATGGCCCAGAGCAAACAGAGAGACCACTAATGGCAACTGTGTGTGACAAGAAGAAAGGGCTGAAGATGGGCCTTCATTCATGAGAAGCCACAGGCCTGAAGGACCCCTGCCCAAGGGGGGTGGGATCCACAGCTGAGAGCTGGAATCTAGCGTCAAACACTTGCCAAATGCACGTGCATGCCCAGCATGTGTCAGGCTTTGTGTGAGTTGTTGGAATACAGTTGGAAACAAGAAGTTGTTCCTTCACAGAAAGTTTGCCCTAGTTGGGGAAAGACCAGCAAGAGGGAGTGTAAAAACACATTACCAAGAGTAATTGCAGAGGGTGATATTGTTAGTATTTCTGTAGAGAGAAGTATGGGATGCTGTGTACATCAGGGAAGGAGAAATCTAACCAGTCTGGGTGTCCCAGAAAATGTCCCAGAGAATATATGAAAAGCCACAGCAAACATCGTACTTAATGGTGACAGCCTGAAACTTTCCCCTTAAAATCAGGAACAAGGCAAGGACATTTACACCCACCACTTCTGTTCAACACTCCTAGAGGTTCTAGCCAGAGCAGTTAGGCAAGAAAAAGAAATAAAAGGCATATAGGTTGGAAAGGAAGAAGTAAAACGATATTAACAGTTGACATCTGTGAAATTTTAAAGAATATACATACAATACACACACATTAAAGCTAATAAATGAATTCCAGAATATAAGATCAACACACAGAAATGAGTATTTCTGCACACTAGCACTGTATAGTCTGAAAATGAAATTAAGACAATTCCACTTATCAGTCCAGTTCAGTCACTCAGTTGTGTCTGACTCTTTGCGACCCCATGAATTGCAGCACGCCAGGCCTTCCTGTCCATCACCATCTCCCGGAGTTCACTCAAACTCATGTCCATCAAGTCGGTGATGCCATCCAGCCATCTCATCCTCTGTCGTCCCCTCTTGCTCATGCCCCTAATCCCTCCCAGCATCAGGGTCTTTTCCAATGAGTCAACTCTTCGCATGAGGTGGCCAAAGTACTGGAGTTTCGGCTGTAGCATCATTCCTTCCAAAGAACACCCAGGGCTGATCTCTTTTAGAATGGACTGGATGGATCTCCTTGCAGTCCAAGGGACTCTCAAGAGTCTTCTCCAACACCACAGTTCAAAAGCATCCATTCTTTGGTGCTCAGCTTTCTTCACAGTCCAACTCTCACATCCATACATGACCACTGGAAAAACCATAGCCTTGACTAGACGGA
>NW_011494663.1:188591-200754 GCF_000754665.1 Bison bison bison | reverse complement strand
AGCTTTAAGCCAGCTTTTTCACTCTCCACTTTCACTTTCATCAAGAGGCTTTTGAGTTCCTCTTCACTTTCTGCCATAAGGGTGGTGTCATCTGCATATCTGAGGTTATTGGTATTTCTCCTGGCAATCTTGATTCCAGCTTGCACTTCTTCCAGCCCAGCGTTTCTCATGATGTATTCTGCATATAAGTTAAATAAGTAGGGTGACAATATACAGCCTTGACATACTCCTTTTCCTATTTGGAACCAGTCTGTTGTTCCATGTCCAGTTCTAACTGTCGCTTCCTGACCTGCATATACGTTTCTCAAGAGGCAGGTCAGGTGGTCTGGTATTCCCATCTCTTTCAGAATTTTCCACAGTTTATTGTGATCTACACAGTCAAAGGCTTTGGCATAGTCAATAAAGCAGAAATAGATGCTTTTCTGGAACTCTCTTGCTTTTTCGATGACCCATTGGATATTGGCAATTTGATCTCTGGTTCCTCTGCCTTTTCTAAAACCAGCTTGAACATCTGGAAGTTCACGGTTCATGTATTGCTGAAGCCTAGCTTGGAGAATTTTGAGCATTACTTTACTAGCGTGTGAGATGAGTGCAATTGTGCAGTAGTTTGAGCATTCTTTGGCATTGCCTTTCTTTGGGATTGGAATGAAAACTGACCTTTTCCAGTCCTATGGCCACTGCTGAGTTTTCCAAATTTTCTGGCATACTGAGAATTCCATTTATAATAGCATGAAAAATTAAAATTTTAGAAATGAATTTAATAAAAATAGTGTAAGACTTGTACACTGAAAACTACATCAAAAAATTAAAATTTTAAGAATAAATTTAACAAAAATCATGCAATACTTGTGCACTGAAAACTATAAAACATAACTGAAATAAAACCTAACTAAATGGAAAGACACCCCATGATCAACAGATTTAATATCACCCCTGTCAAAAATCTCAGCTGCAGAAATTGACAAGCTGATCCTGAAATTAATTCATATAGAATTTCAAGGGAACCAGAATAGGCAAATAACCTCGAATAAGAACAAAGTTGGAGGACTCATACTGCCCAATTTTGAAACATACTACAAAGCTACAAGAATGAAGACAATATAGCACTGGCATAGATAGACATACAGGTTAAAGGAATCAAATAGAGAGTCCAGATGTAGCTCCATATATCTATTCTCAATTAATTTTCAGCAAGGGTGTTGAGGTCATTCGCTGGATGAAGAAATAGACTTTCCACAAATGGGATTGAGACAATTGGATATGAACATGCAAAGAAATGTAATTAGGCCCTACCTCACACCATATTCAAAAATTAGCTCAAAATGCATCATAGACCTAATATAAGAACTAAAACTTCAAAACCCTCACTGCACAGGATGAGATATAGGAGATATAGCTCATAACAGTAGCACAAGAGAAAAGCTGCTAAAAGACTTTAGTTGACATCTGAAGGGGTCAGCAATAGGATGGAGGGACTGAGCAAATGAGGATACTCTTCCCCATGTTGGACTGAGCTATTTGAAGTCTGATAATAGAGCGATTGGTCAGGCCATAGCTAGAACATTGCTGATGTGTACACTATTGATACAGTGTCTGAAAGGCAGAACAGCCTGGATGAAGTGTGTTCAGAAGAGTGATCGTGCTCACTCAGCCAGATCCATGCCACCTTTGAGATCTGTTCCCTGTGCGTGTATAGGAGTGCTGTCTCTTTCCCTAGGAAATAGACAGATACAGACATTACCAGTTCTCTGCCTACCATGAGGTGAGCAAGATTAAGAGGCACTTTGGCTACCATCTGTGGCCAAGGGCCTACCATGTGTTCCTGAGGGAAGTCTGAGTTGACCTTTCCATATCAGGTCAATTTCTCTAAGCCCTGACACATAGCTATGCTCTGTCCAAAATAGACTCTAAAGAATCAGCATGTTTGTCCCTACTTGCGTGTCTCCACTCATGTACTTGGTAACCTCATTTTGAGTTCCTTCCCCATTCTTTTCTGTGTCTCCAAATTGTACCTACACTTCCCTGTTCAGTGAGGCCCTCCCCTTCCTCCAAGAACTGTCCCCTGGCAGTACCAGCCCTCATCTCTTTCTCTGGGTTTCTCACAGATCAATCATAGCACTCCCATGAGGCCTAGACAGTTTCTGGGACAGAGGTGAGTCAGTCAGTGCCGTGGGTCTTGGGTAGTGATGAAAGGGCCAGGACCTGTTGTTCCTCATTTCCAGCTTGATTAGTGTTTGAGTTGTTGCCTCACTGTTTCTCATGCATTGGTTGTTTGACTAGGCAGACTGCTCCGCCTCCATAGATCAGAATAGGAATATGAAGTACACAATTAGTTCAAGAATGCCTCGTTCCACTGACTCTTTTATCTGGAAATGAGGTTGTGTGAATCCAAAACCTGTGTTGAAATCAGGAGCCAAAATATTTCTCATCAAACAGGTTAATTCCACAAGGCTTTGGAGTCTTTTGTATTTGTAGCCACCTTCTCTGTCTTTGTCTTTCCAAAATTCTCCAAATAAATTTTTCTTCTCCCTCCGGATCTTCCTTAGAGTTCAGAGCTCCTCCCACTCCTGATCCTACCCCAAAGCCTTTCCTCTCCCTTTGTCTATCCAGAATCCCAGCTGAATTTAAGGTACAGCTCCAGTGTCTCTCATTCTTGGAAACACCCTCCCGCCCACAACATCTCTGCCTTGGTTTCTAGTACAAGGGCATGTCTGTAATCCCTTGTCATTTGGTTTTACTGTTTTATATATTCATCTTGGTTTCTCAGTGGAAATAGCTTGCTCTGGTTGTGGTGAGACTTCACACCCTCCTCCCACTTATTCTAAGACACAACCTCTCCAACCCTCACTCAGTTCTTTATTTATAAAACAATGGTGATTCCTGTCTTATACTGTGTGTGAGGTAAAATAATATAGGTTAAAATTCCTGCAGCATCGTAACTTCTCAGTGAATGTTAGTTTAGTGTCTTCTTCCTTGAGCATGAGAACCATCTCTTGAAATTTCTCTAGTATGCTCTGCAACTGCTCTAAGCAGAGTTCTGGTCATTGGTGAGACACTCATAAACACTGATTGATGGGATTGCATGGTTCATTGAGTCCCCAGAAGCACTAGGATGAGTTGCCTGTGGGCAGGTGGGTGAAAAAATGTCTAAAAAGCACTCTGTCCAGAGTGCTGCGTCAGTGAAAGAGACAGCAGCCTGCCAGGGTCTGCCATGTCCCAGAGACTCTGGTGACACTGATGTTAAAATTGGAATAATCGCTTCTGAACTCTGATTTAGCCAGCATTGCCTTGCTTTGGATAGTATGTGACAGCAGTTGCTAGAATGCTACTGAAATGCAGAAACACTGAAGAGAAAATAATATCTGACAACCTAGCCTGAAATTCAAACCTAAGCACAGTTACATATGCATTAGCTGAGAGTTTTCAGATCCATCTTCTGGGAAATTGACTGCTGTGAAATCGATGGGCTTCATTAGAAAGAACTAAAGTAACTGGACAATAATGATTTAGAAATGTTCGTGTAAGGATCCATTATAAGGAGTTTTTTGTCGAAATAGGACTTTTTACATCTGAAAGCTTTCAACAAAGGAACGCTTTTGGCAGGGGCGTGGAAATTGCCTGCCGTATCAGTGAAGAGAGGACATTGCAGCCTTGAAGCCAGCAGCCCCCACAGCCACCCCAACTGTGCACCTTGAGGAGGTTCATGCTGGAGGGAAGCAGGGTGCTGGTCCCTGATAGCTGAGGTGCATATCAAAGGAGTGCATCTCTGTAATCCCAGACTCTTGCATATTCCCATACATAGAAAAGTGCTAAATTCCTTAACTTGAGATATCTAGTTTTCTTTCACTAACAGTAATCTTTTGATGTTCCTACTGTCTGCTTTTTTATTGCCATAATTCCTTTGTATCCTGGCTTTTCCCATACCTCTTAGGATCAGTCCCTCAGAGTGATCAGAAAGGCTGTCTCCCAGGCTTAAGTTCTCAGTATATCCAACGAATAAAATATAATTCTCAACTTTTAGGTTGTGATTTTTTTGTTCAGTGGACAAACAGGGCCATCAATGGAAGGGAGCTTCACAAAGGGGCTCCCAAAGCCCCCAGGGGGCCAGACCTGCCTGGCATGGACAAGGGGCAGAGAATAAAAAATCGAGGAGGCTGGGCAAGCGTGTGGCCAGCTTCTGGTACATCTTTGGAAATATTGTATATCTGTTCATTTTAAAACCACATTCTAAACTGTTTCCAATTTATGATTGCCTTCCCCTCAGAGTAAAAATGAAGGCCCAGGAAGGGAAGGGGGTGAGGAAGCTCACCCAGTGGCAAAGCTGATTCCTCCTCATCACACCCTGAGAGCTGGTATCCATAGTCCTTCCAGGGCCACATCCCAGGTCCTGCTCCCTGCTGTGTGTTTGGGGCTATATGCACTTGCCAGCCCTCCCTCCCACCCCAGTGCACACAGTGGTCTCTGTCTCACCCATGTCCTTTCAGAGCCCAGGTCTAGATCTCTGTGCTAACTCGGGAATGAAGAATAGTCTGTATCCAGGGACATTTCAGTTAAGACCTTCTGAAAGGGCAAGATCAACCCCCTCACAACCTGCCCCCAAACCTGGTGTAGATATTGTCAATTGAACAAAACATGCACAAGCTTAAAGTTAAGAGTTATGTTGTATTTGGTGGACAAAACTGAGGACTTAAGCCCAGAACACAGCATTTCAGATGGCTCTGAAAGACTATTCCTAAGAGGCAAGAGGTCAGGGGTAGGATATATAGGAGTTTTTGCAACAAACCAGTTATAAACACTTCTTTGAGAAATAACTGGGAACTTTAATGTGAGCTCTAATCTAGGTATTATTGAACTAATGTTCATTTTCTTACATTTGATCATGGTACTGTGCTCACCTAGCAGAATGTCATACCTGTAGATGCATGCTGAGTACTGGGGTGACTGTTATCATGACCACATCTTACCTTTAAATGGTTCAGCAAAAAACAAAGTGTGTGACAAATGTCACATATGTGTGGGGAGAGACTGTGTTAGAGAGAGAACTAGAAGGGTATTATTTAAGGTACAGACTTGCCACTAGGAGCTAAATAAGTCCTGGAGATCTAATGCATAGAATTAGTAATTATGATAACAATACTGTTATAAACTTAACAGTTGCTTTATTGCCAAGAGAACATATCTTAATTATTCTTACCACAAAAAATTATAGTTATGTAATTTCATGTAGGTGTTAGGTAACTCTACAGTGTGGTCATCATATTGCAATATATAAATGTATTAATAGCAAATCAACATGTTACAACCTTAAACTTTCACAATATTATGTGTCAATTATATCTCAGTTTAAAAAAAAAAAAAACAGCTAGGGAGACAAAGCAAATGTGGCAAGATCTCTTTTTATACAGCTATAACCTAAGACGCCAGATCCCCTCTTAGAACTAACTGCCTTGTTAGCAATTAGGAAGGTTTATGTCCCAGAGGCTGTGGGTTGTGCTGGGCTGGGGAGCTTGTGATACTGAGGAGGAAGGAAAACTACATATCCATAGGTTAGCAGTTTAGCATTTGAAGGATTGAAAAGTTGTATTTCATAAGTCATGGTCACATGCATTAGGAAGGAGTTCCAGGATCTGTCTAATAAAACATTAAGCAAATATTGGACTTCCCTGGTGGTGCAGTGGGTAAGAATCTGCCTGCCAGTGGTCTGGGTCTGATCCCTGGTCTGGGAAGATTCCACATGCCGCAGAGTAACTAAGCTGAGTCCACGCTCTAGAGCCCAAGAACCCCAACTACTGAACCTGAGGGCTGCAGCTGCTGAAGCCCACACACTGAGAGCCCATGCTCCATAACAAAACAGCTGCCACAGTGAGAAGTCTGGGCACCACCACAAAGAGCAGCCCCTACTCACCACAACTAGAGAAAGCCCATGTGCAGCAACGAAGACTAGCACAGCCAAAAATAAATAAATACATTTCTTTAAAAAAACGTTAAACAAATATCATTTTATTGAGACTGTTTTGTCTGGTTTATACAACTCCAACCTCTTTTTATTATGGGGGTCAAATTTCTTCATCAGCAGATTGACTGTGAAGGCACAATGATGGCAAGCAATGCCACCTGCAAGCCTCAAGAGAGAGAATTGGAACAGAAGAGAATGCAAGAGAATTTAATCCAGACAGTCCTGTGTTCAAAATCTGACCTCAAGCACTTACTAGGAAAAGCACTTTTCGTTGCCTCCACTTCTCAACTTTCAAATGAGATTGAATGAAACTTGTTTACTGAGTTGTTAGGAGAATTAAGCAAGATAAATGAAGTAAAATACATAGCTTAATGCCTGCCATTTAATAAATAGTACTCAGTGGTTTCATTTCTTCTTAGATTAATGTCATGAATCATATACATACAGATATGTATATAAGTTAAATTTTGAAAAGTTGAATCTCGACATGTATGTCTATGTATATGTTCAGAATATGGATTAGAAAGATACATGCCAAATTATTGATAGTGTTTTATACAGGGACTGTGGTGGGCAGTCTTCCACTATTCATTTTATATACTCACTATTTAAAAATTTTCACAATGAAAAACTGATTTGTTTAATACAAGAGAAAAGAAAGAAAAGCTGAACTGTCTTTTAAATGTACTAGAGATGGGCAGAGGTTGCCTGCTATTGAAAGAAATCTTGCAATGAATCCTTTTCTAAATCCTTTCCTTCTTCTAATCATCTGTAATCAAGACTTTATATGTAGAATTTTTTAATAAAGTGCCCTAGATTCTGATTGGTAATGGGACTAGGCAGGATGGGAGAACAGAAACTGATTTTAAAAATCTGTCCTCAGGGCTCCCCTTGGCTGACCCCACCTTGACCTCCCCACTTTCTTCTAAGAACATAGCATGTATTGGGCTCTGCTAGGAAGGCCCTGGCTGTGTGATCCAGTCCAGGGGTCCCCTCCTCCATGACACTGTTTATGTTTATACTCCTGAGATAAGTAGGCTGTGGTAGTTCTGTTCATAGAACTAAGGCTGGTCTCTGACTTAGGAGAAGAGTATCACCAAGAAAGTGAAAGCCATTCTCATTTAACATTAACGGCAGTCAAGAACCCCTTCATTATTACTCCTGTCAGATGCCACTCCCCTCATCCCTAACTGAACACTTAAGTTTTTCTTTTGAGATATTTTTATGTAGACCATTTTTAAAGTCTTTATTTCTTACAATATTGCTTCTGTTTTATGTTTGGTATTTTGGCCACAAGGCACGTGGGATCTTAGCTCCCTGATCAGGGATCAAACCTGCACCCCCTGCATTGGAAGGCAAGTCTTACCCTCTGGACCACCAGGGAACTCCGCTTAGTATAAATTTTGGAAAACTTTACAGCTTTGAGAAAGGCTTTTTCCTGATGCAAAAATCAACTTTCCTCTAGCTTTTTTCTGTTATTCATTCTTTGAAGTAATTCAAATAAAATTTTATTCTTCTTAAATGTACCAGTCTTGCAAATGTCTGAAAATCATTCTCATCTCCACTGCTTCCAACTCTTCCCTTTGCCAGGGTAACCATCAGTATTTCCTGATGTTCAGAGACGTGTCATTATCCTAGCTTCCTTCAACTAGGCGTGGTCATATTTGTCAGGGTTCCTCTTGGAAGTTTGTAGCCAACAGTATTCCAAATGTGTTCTGCCGAGCACAGTGGAACCAACACCTCAGTGGATCACCAAGTATTACATCAAAGATCTGAGTATCCATCTAAAGAAGTTAGGGAAAGGGCAGCAAGTTTAATTCAAAATTAGGTAGAAAGGAGGGAATATTAAATGTGAGAGAAGAAATTAATTAAATGAAAAGCTAATATATGACAGGATAAAAAATAAAAATTGTTCTGGTGCAAAGTCTAGTTATTTTTTAAGTCTGTAATTGATAAACCTCCGGCAAGAGTAGTGGGAGAGGCTGTTTTAGGTCGTTCCCCAGTGTCATCTGATAGCAGTGTTTATATTTTTTTAGTGGCTACAGTTAACTATGGAAGAATTTGTCTGGTAGCAGTTGTTCACCATTACAAAGTTCTTGACATAAAATAAGTATTTAATTTATGGAGTGGTTGAGGGAGATATTTTGACAGGCCCTGTCATGGGAAATTAAGTTTTAATTGGCCTTAAACACCTCTATCTAAGAATAATCGAGGATGATTAAGTCAGAGTGAGTGTTACTGTTGTAAAAGATTAATTGATTTGCATGTTTAGAATATAGTGAAAGGAAGTTATCATCTTTACAGAGCCCTACATCTTTTCACCTTAAAAATAAAATTCATGTTTGTGTTTTAAAAGCAGATCCAAAATGAACAGTTCTTTTTTAAAAAGTTAATTTAAGACAGATCTTCCAGAAGGAAAAGAAAAGGGACATGGACAAATCAGTAGATCAGATGTGTGCATGTGTGTGTGTTAGAAACTTGAAGCCATAGGACTCAGCCTGTGTCTGAATTCTGTTGCCATTTTCTCTGTAACCTGGTGAAGCTCTCCAGAACACAGCATTTGTCTCATGTAAAATGAAGACAAATAACATATAGTTCACATGACAGAGGAGTAAATAAAAATATTTTTTGAAGGTGAACCTGAAGGTTTTAGATTATTTTCCCTTGATAGTAAAATCAAAATAGGCTAGGCATTTTAGCCCACCTGGTCTTTTCAGCCCTTTTTATCCCAACTTGAACTCCACTTCCCCTCTCCCAATTTATTCTACGTTTCAGCAGGGTGAAAACCCATACAGTCAGGACTTGTATGGGAAATATTTTGACAAGGGTAGGAAAGAAGCCTTTGGCAAATTTATTTCATCTCTCTGAAAGGATATGTTCATTTGAATAGACAGTGTCACTGTTGATAGGAAGGATGATAGCAGATGAGAAACAAAATGCAATTTCTGGAAAGTCTAGATGTTTTCAGCAATATTTCAGGACTTGAGCCCTGAAGGTCAAGACTTTAGACACGTGCCTCTATGTTAACAACTCTGACTAGCATTGTATGCTGTTAATGTCCACACGGTTCTTAGTGACTTCAGTGCCCAAACTGATGTCTCAGATGGGTCAGGAGCCCATGGAAGCTGGAGTGGGTGGGAGTGGAGAGATAAAGTGAGACCAGATAAGCCATATGCTTTGGGTGCTATGGTGGGGATTCTGACTCTTCCTCTGAGTTGAATGGCAGCCTTTGAAGGTTTTAGGCAGAGGAGTGATGTGATCTGATTGTATTTTACCAAGGGTCGCTTTGGTTATTGTGTAGAGAATGATGGACTCAAATAGTGAGGCTGGCCGGGAGGCTGTTGGGTCATCCATGGAGGAGGGGGCAGTTGATGTGACCTGCACCAGGGACAGAAGTAAGAAAAGTGGTTGAGTTCTGAATAACAACGTGAACGCAAAGCTGATAGATTAGGATGTGAGTTGTGAGAGAAAGGGAAGAGTCCAGGAGAACTCCAAGATGTTTTTTTTATTAAAGTATAGTTGATTTACAATATTGTGTTAGTTTTGGGAGTACAGCAAAATTATTCAATACTTATTGGAAAAGACTCTGATGCTGGGAGGGGTTGGGGGCAGGAGGAGAAGGGGACAACAGAGGATGAGATGGCTGGATGGCATCACTGACTTGATGGACGTGAGTCTGAGTGAACTCTGGGAGTTGGTGATGGACAGGGAGGCCTGGTGGGCTGTGATTCATGGGGTCGCAAAGAGTCGGACACGACTGAGCTGAACTGATACATATATACTGGGCTTCCCAAGTGGCGCTAGTGGTAAAGAATCTGCCTGCCAATGCAGGAGAGGGAAGAGACATGGATTTAATCCCTGGGTCAAGATCCCCTGGAAGATGGCATGGCAACCCATCCCAGTATTCTTGTCTGGAGAATCCCATGGACAGAGGAGCCTAGCGGGCAAAGGTCCAAGGGGTTGCAAACAGTTGGACATGACTGAGCAACTGAACACACACAATAATTAGAGATGTTGAGCATCTTTTCATGTGCCTAGCCATCTAGATGTCTTCTTTAGAGAAATGTCCATTTAGGTCTTCTACCCATTTTTTGATTGGGTTGTTTGGGTTTTTTGTTATTGGGTTGTATGAGCTATTTGTATACTTTGGAAATTAAACACTTGTCAGTCGCATCATTTGCAAATATTTTCCCATTCCGTGGGTTGTCTTTTTGTTTTGCTTATGGTTTCCTTTGCTGTGCAGGTCCTATTTATTATTTATTAGGTCCTATTTGTTTATTTTTGCTTTTATTTTTTTTTGCCTTGGGAGACTGACCTAAAAAAACATCACTATGATTTATGTCAGAGAATGTTTTGCCTATGTTCTCTTTTAGGAAGCTTATGGTGTCATGTCTTTTATTTAAGTCTTTAAGACATTCTGAGTTTATTTTTGCCTATGGTATAAGGGAGTGTCCTGATTTCATTGATTTATATGTGGCTTTCCAGCTTTTCTAACACCATTTGCCAAAGAGAATTCTCTCCATTGTATATTCCTTCCTCCTTTGTCAAAGATGAATTGATCGTAGGCATGTGGGTTTATTTCTGGGTTTTCTATTCAGTTCCATTGGTCCATGTTTCTGTTTTTCTGTTAATACAATGCTGTTTTGATTACTATGATTTTGTAATATTGTCTGAAGTCTGAGAGGGTTATGCCTCTAGCTTGTTATTTTTCCTTAGGATTGCTTTGATAATTCTAGGTCTTCTGTAAATTTCAGGTAAACTTTAGGATTATTTGCTCTAGTTCTTTTAAAAATGTCCTGGGTAATCTGATAGGGATCACATTAAATATGTAGATTACTTTGGGTAGTATGGACATTTTAACAGTATTAATACTACTAATCCAGGAGCATGGGCTATCTTTCCATTTCTTTGAATCATCTTCAGTTTGCTTTATCAATGTTTTATACTTCTCAGCATGTTTTATACTTTTCACCTCCTTAGTCAGATATATCCTTAAGTATTTTTTATACAGTTATAAAAGGAATTTTATACAATTAAAAAAATTTCCCTTTCTTGTATTTCATTGTTCAGTTCAGTTCAGTCGCTCAGTTGTGTCCGACTCTTTGTGACCCCATGAATCGCAGCACGCCAGGCCTCCCTGTCCATCACCAACTCCCGGAGTTCACTCAGACTCATGTCCATCGAGTCAGTGATGCCATCCAGCCATCTCATCCTCTGTCGTCCCCTTTTCCTCCTGACCCCAATCCCTCCCAGCATCAGAGTCTTTTCCAATCAGTCAACTCTTCGCATGAGGTGGCCAAAGTACTGGAGTTTCAGCTTTAGCATCATTCCTTCCAAAGAAATCCCAGGGCTGATCTCCTTCAGAATGGACTGGTTGGATCTCCTTGCAGTCCAAGGGACTCTCAAGAGTCTTCTCCAACACCACAGTTCAAAAGCCTCAATTCTTCGGTGCTCAGCTTTCTTCACAGTCCAACTCTCACATCCATACATGACCACTGGAAAAGCCATAGCCTTGACTAGACGGACCTTTGTAAAGTAATGTCTCTGCTTTTCAATATGCTATCTAGGTTGGTCATAACTTTCCTTCCAAGGAGTAAGCGTCTTTTAACTTCATGGCTGCAGTCATCATCTGCAGTGATTTTGGAGCCCCCCAAAATAAAGTCAACTACTGTTTCCACTGTTTGCCCATCTATTTCCCATGAAGTGATAGGACCAGATGCCATGATCTTCATTTTCTGAATGTTGAGCTTTAAGCCAACTTCTTCACTCTCCACTTTCACTTTCATCAAGAGGCTTTTTAGTTCCTCTTCACTTTTTGCCATAAGGTTGGTGTCATCTGCATATCTGAGGTTATTGATATTTCTCCCGGCAATCTTGATTCCAGCTTGTGCTTCTTCCAGTCCAGTGTTTCTCATGTTAGTCTCAAGAAATTACAACAGATTTCCATATGTTAATCTTATATCCTGCTACTTTTCTGAATTAATTTATCAGTTCTAGTAGTTTCTGTGTGGTCTTTCGGTGGCTTAGTCAGTAAAGAATCTGCCTGAACTGTGGGAGATCTGGGCTCAATCCCTGGGTCAGGAAGATCCCCTGGAAATGGAAATGGCAACTCACTTCAGGATTCTTGCCTGGAGAATTCCATGGACAGAGGAGCCTGGTGGGCTACAGTCCATGGGGTCACAAAGAGTCAGACATGACTGACTGATT
>NW_011494663.1:187883-188476 GCF_000754665.1 Bison bison bison | reverse complement strand
GGTCAGGAAGCAACAGTTAGAACTGGACATGGAATAACACACTGGTTCCAAATAGGAAAAGGAGTACGTCAAGGCTGTATATTGTCACCCTGCTTATTTAACTTATATGCAGAGTACATCATGAGAAACGCTAGGCTGGAAGAAGCACAAGCTGGAATCAAGATTGCCAGGAGAAATATCAATAACCTCAGATATGCAGACAACACCACCCTTATGGCAAAAAGTGAAGAGGAACTCAAAAGCCTCTTGATGAAAGTGAAAGTGGAGAGTGAAGAAGTTGGCTTAAAGCTCAACATTCAGAAAACGAAGATCATGGCATCTGGTCCTATCACTTCATGGGAAATAGATGGGCAAACAGTGGAAACAGTGCCAGAGTTTACTTTTCTGGGCTCCAAAATCACTCCAGATGGTGACTACAGCCATGAAATTAAAAGACGCTTACTCCTTGGAAGAAAAGTTATGACCAACCTAGATAGCATATTCAAAAGCAGAGACATTACTTTTCCAACAAAGGTCCATCTAGTCAAGGCTGTGGCTTTTCCAGTGGTCATGTATGGATGTGAGAGTTGGACTGTGAAGAAAACTGAGCACCG
>NW_011494663.1:184962-187538 GCF_000754665.1 Bison bison bison | reverse complement strand
AGGATGAGATGGCTGGATGGCATCACCGACTCGATGGACAGGAGTTTGGGTGAACTCCGGGAATTGGTGATGGACAGGGAGGCCTGGCGTGCTGCAATTCATGGAGTCACAGAGTCAGACACAGCTGAGTGACTGAACTGAACTGACTGATGTTTCTAGAAACTTGTCTCATTCCTCTAGATTGTCCAGTCTGTTGGCTTATGATTATTTAGAGTATTCTCTTATGTTTTTTTGTATCTTTGCGGTCTCTGTTGTTATTTCTCCTCTTTTATCTATTATTTTATTTGGGTCCCCTCTCTTTTCTTCTCGGTGAGCCTAGCCAAAAGTTTGTTGATTTTGTTTATACTTTCAAAAGCACAGTTCTTGGTTTTATTGCTTTTCTTCTATTATCTTTAAATATCTATTTTGTTTATTTTCTCTCTGATCTTTTTTAGTCCTTCCTTCTGCTGACTTTGCGTTTTGTTTGTTCTTCTTTTTCTAACTCTTTTATGTGGTACCTTAGTTGTTTACTTGATGTTTTTCTTGTTTTTTACGAAGGGCCTGTATCACTGTGAACTTCCCTCTTAGAACTGCTTTTATTGCATCCCATAGACTTTATATGGTTGTGTTTTCATTGTCATTTGTCTCAAGTTATTTTTCAGTTTCCTCTTTGATTTCATCATTGATCTATTGGTTTTTAATAGCATGTTGTTTAGTCTCCATGTAATCATTTTTTTCGCATTTTTCTTTCTGAGGTCAATTACTAGTTTCATGCCATTGTATATGTTTAGCTTTGTTAATGTTCTTGTATGTCACCTATCCTAGAGAATGTTCCATGTGTGCTAGAAAAATGTGTATTCTGTTTTTTTGGGGGGAGGGAGGGATGTGACTCCTGAAGATATTAATTAAATCGAATTGTTCTATTGTGTTGTTCAGGCTGTCTATTTCCTTATTGATTTTCTATCTGGAAGAACTGTCCATTGATGTCAGTTGGGTATTACAGTCTTCTGTTATTATTATATTTTCACCCAATTCTCCTTTTATGTTTGTTAGTATTTGTCTTATGTATTTAAGTCCTCTTATATTGGGTGCATATATTTATTTTTATTGAAGTGTAGTTTATTTACAGTATCATATTAGTTTCTAGCATACAGCAAAGTGATTCAGTTTTATATATACATAATATATATTTAATTTTCTTTTCCATTGCAGTTTATTACAAGACAGTGAACATAATTCCCTGTGCTATTCAAGAGGACCTTTTTAAAAAATCTATTTTATGTAGAGTAGTTTGTATCTGCTAATCTCAAACTCCTAATTTGTCCCTCCCTCATTTCCCCTTTGGTAACTATAAGTTTGTTTTCTATGTCTGTGAGTCTGTTTCTGTTTTGTAAATAAGTCCATTTGTATCATTTATATTGGGTGTATATTTGCTAATAAGTATAATATCCTCTTTATATGTTGATCTTTTTGTCACTATAGAGTGTCCTTTTTTATCTTTCTTTATGGCCTTTGTTTTAAAAGTCTATCTTGTCTGATGTGAGTTTTGCTACCCCTCCTTTTTTATCATTTCCATTTGCATAACGTATCTTTTTCCATTCCCTCACCTTCACTCTATGTGTGTCCTTCACCATAAAGTGAGTTTCCTGTAGGCAGCATATTGTAGGTTCTTATTTACTATACCATTTGCCACTCTATGTATTTTTATCAGACAGAGCATTTGGGCCATTGATATTTAAGGTAGTTATTGACAGGTATGTTTTTATTTGTAAGGCCTCCCCAGACAGCCATTTTGCTTTTTTGCATTTCTTTTCTATGGGAATGGTCTTGATCCCTGTCTCCTGTACAATGTCACAAACCTCATTCCACAGTTCATCAGGCACTCTATCTATCAGATCTTGCCCCTTAAATCTATTTCTCACTTACACTGTATAATCATAAGGGATTTGATTTAGGTCATACCTGAATGGTCTAGTGGTTTTCCCTACTTTCTTCAATTTCAGTCTGAATTTGGCAATAAGGAGTTCATGGTCTGAGCCACAGTCGGCTCCTGGTCTTGTTTTTGCTGACTGTATAGAGCTTCTTCATCTTTGGCTGCAAAGAATATAATCAGTCTGATTTCGGTGTTGACTATCTGGTGATGTCCATGTATAGAGTCTTCTCTTGTGTTGTTGAAAGAGGGTGTTTGTTATGACCCATGCATTTCCTTGGCAAAACTCTATTAGTCTTTGCCAAGGCCAAATTTGCCTGTTACTCCAGGTGTCTCTTGACTTCCTACTTTTGCATTCCAGTCCTCGATAATGAAACGGACATCTTTTTTGGATGTTAGTTCTAAAAGGTCTTGTAGGTCTTCATAGAACCGTTCTACTTCAGCTTCTTCAGCGTTACTGGTTGGGGCATAGACTTGGATTACTGTGACATTGAATGGTTTGCCTTGGAAACGAACAGAGATCATTCTGTCGTTTTTGAGATTGCATCCAAGTACTGCATTTCACACTCTTTTATTGACCATGATGGCCACTCCATTTCTTCTGAGGGATTCCTGCCCGCAGTAGTAGATATAATGGTCATCTAAGTTAAATTCACCCATTCCAGTC
>NW_011494663.1:183424-184862 GCF_000754665.1 Bison bison bison | reverse complement strand
CACTCTTGCCATCTCTTGTTTGACCACTTCCAATTTGCCTTGATTCATGGACCTAACATTCCAGGTTTCTATGCAGTATTGCTCTTTACAGCATCGGACCTTGCTTCTATCACCAGTCACATTCACAGCTGGGTATTGTTTTTGCTTTGGCTCCATCCCTTCATTCTTTCTGGAGTTATTTCTCCACTGATCTCCAGTAGCATACTGGGCACCAACTGACCTGGGGAGTTTCTCTTTCAGTGTCCTATCATTTTGCCTTTTCATACTGTTCATGGGATTCTCAAGGCAAGAATACTGAAGTGGTTTGCCACTCCCTTCTCCAGTGGACAACATTCTGTCAAATCTCTCCACCATGACCCGCCCGTCTTGGGTTTCCCCATGGGCATGGCTTAGTTTCATTGAGTTAGACAAGGCTGTGGTCCTGGTGTGATTAGATTGACTAGTTTTCTGTGAGTATGGTTTCAGTTTGTTTGCCCTCTGATGCCCTCTTGTGACACCTACCGTCTTACTTGGGTTTCTCTTACCTTGGGCGTGGGGTATCTCTTCACAGCTGCTCCAGCAAAGCACAGCCATTGCTCCTTACCTTGGATGAGGGGTATCTCCTCAACGCCGCCCTTCCTGACCTTCAATGTGGGATAGCTCCTCTAGGCCCTCCTGCACCTGTGCAGCCACGACGCGGGGTAACTCCTCTCGTCACCGCCCCTTGCCTCGGGCGTGGGTTGCTCCTCCCAGCCGCCGCCCCTGGCCTCCGATGTGGGGGCATGGGGTAGCTCCTCCCGGCTGCGGCCTCTGACCTCGGGTGTGGGTTGCTCCTGCCGGCCACTGAATGCAGAGTTCCAAAGAACAGCAAGAAGAGATAAGAAAGCCTTCCTCAGAGATCAATGCAAAGAAATAGAGGAAAACAACAGAATGAGAAAGACTAGGGATCTCTTCAAGAAAATCAGAGATACCAAAGGAACATTTCATGCAAAGATGAGCTCGATAAAGGACAGAAATGGTATGGACCTAACAGAAGCAGAAGATATTAAGAAGAGATGGCAAGAATACACAGAAGAACTGTACAAAAAAGATCTTCATGACCCAGATAATCACGATGGTGTGATCACTCACCTAGAGCCAGACATCCTGGAATGTGAAGTCAAGTGGGCCTTAGAAAGCATCACTATGAACAAAGCTAGTGGAGGTGACGGCATTCCAGTTGAGCTATTCCAAATCCTGAAAGATGATGCTGTGAAAGAGCTGCACTCAATATGCCAGCAAATTTGGAAAACTCAGCAGTGGCCACAAGACTGGAAAAGGTCAGTTTTCATTCCAATCCCAAAGAAAGGCAATGCCAAAGAATGCTCACACTACTGCACAATTGCACTCATCTCACATGCTAGTAAAGTAATGCTCAAAATTCTCCAAGCCAGACTTCAGCAATATGTGAACCGTAAAC
>NW_011494663.1:168982-182871 GCF_000754665.1 Bison bison bison | reverse complement strand
AAGTGGAGAGTGAAAAAGTTGGCTTAAAGCTCAACATTCAGAAAATGAAGATCATGGCATCCAGTCCCACCACTTCATGGGAAATAGATGGGGAAACAGTGGAAACAGCGTCAGACTTTATTTTTCTGGGCTCCAAAATCACTACAGATGGTGACTGCAGCCATGAAATTAAAAGATGCTTACTCCTTGGAAGGACAGTTATGACCAACCTAGATAGCATATTGAAAAGCAGAGACATTACTTTGCCAACAAAGGTCCGTCTAGTCAAGGCTATGGTTTTTCCAGTGGTCATGTATGGATGTGAGAGTTGGACTGTGAAGAAGGCTGAGCACCGAAGAATTGATGCTTTTGAACTGTGGTGTTGGAGAGGACTCTTGAGAGTCCCTTGGACTGCAAGGAGATCCAACCAGTCCATTCTGAAGGAGATCAGCCCTGGGATTTCTTTGGAAGGAATGATGCTAAAGCTGAAACTCCAGTACTTTGGCCACCTCATGCGAAGAGTTGACTCATTGGAAAAGACTCTGATTCTGGGAGGGATTGGGGGCAGGAGGAGAAGGGGATGACAGAGGATGAGATGGCTGGATGGCATCACTGACTTGATGGACGTGAGTCTGAGTGAACTCCGGGAGTTGGTGATGGACAGGGAGGCCTGGCGTGCTGTGATTCATGGGGTCGCAAAGAGTCGGACACGACTGAGCGACTGATCTGATCTGATCTGATGTTTTTATTGCCATTTTAAAACTTGTTTTCCAGTTGATTTTGTGTTTCTTCTCTGTTCCTTACTTTTTCCTTTTGTGGTTTGGTGGTTTCCTTTTGTATTGTTTGAGTTCTCTTCCAAGGTATTTTTTTCTGAGCAACTGAAAGAATGTGGTTGTGGGCTGTTGAGATATGGATGCCTGTGAGCCAAGCAGGTGTTGGTGAATGGGCAGCTCTGGGCATATTAACTTTGAGATAGCTTTTAGGCCTTCGGGCAGAAGAGCAAGCAGGTGGTTGGAACTGTGAAGCAGGAGTTGCAGAGAAAGCTGGCGCACTCGAGTGAGTCTTCAGCACCAGGACTAGGACTAAAGACTGGGGCAGGGCAGGCGCTGCTTCATGTCACCTGGCACTGCCTGACAGAGTGGGCCACTGGCTCCAGAGCACATTTTCAACCACCTAAGGGAAGCTGTTACAATGACTGCAGCACTGGAATGTCCAAATATGCAAATATGCAAATGTGAACCCAGAGTGACTGTGGCCAACAGCAGCTGGCTCACACTGACACTTACACACTCATAGGCTTCAGAGCACAGAGGTGGAAACATCTTACACTGCGAAGTCACATATTCATACAGCATAAATCAAGACTTATTGCAAGAACACACTTTAGTTGATTCTATGGACAGAACAATGGAAATGAAATCTACCAATGTTTCGTTTACATGTAGAATATGAGAGGCTTATTTATAAACCTACAACATTCTCAAAATCTAGGAAAAACTATTCTGATTCAAGAAACCATAATCTCTGTGAAAAGAATTACCTCAGCACTTACTTGGGACTTAGGACTAAATATAATGCTTCAAATATTACATGCCAAACTGACTTTATTTGGGGGGGGCTCCAAAATCACTGCACATGGTGATTGCAGCTATGAAACTAAAAGATGCTTACTCCTTGGAAGGAAAGTTATGACCAACCTAGATAGCATATTAAAAAGCAGAGACATTACTTTGCCAACAAAGGTCCATCTAGTCAAGGCTATGGTTTTTCCAGTGGTCATGTGAAAGTTGGACTGTGAAGAAAGCTGAGCACAGATGAATTTATGCTTTTGAACTGTGGTGTTGGAGAAGACTCTTGAGAGTCCCTTTGTCTGCAAGGAGATCCAACCAGTCCATCCTAAAGGAGATCTGTCCTGGGTGTTCATTGGAAGGACTGATATTGAACTGAAGCTCCAATATTTTGGGCACCTGATATGAAGAGCTGACTCATTTGAAAAGACCCTGATGCTGAGAAGATTGAGGGCAGGAGGAGAAGGGGACGACAGAGGATGAGATGGTTGGATGGCATCACCGACTCAATGGACGTGAGTTTGAGTGAACTCCGGGAGTTGGTGATGGACAGGGAGGCCTGGCGTGCTGCGGTTCATGGGGTTGCAAAGAGTTGGACACAACTGAGCAACTGAACTGAGCTGAAACTGAAGAATTAACTTCTGAAGGAAGGAGCCTAAAGACACCCACAACAGCAATTATAGAGAAATGATCATCCAATTAGTGTAAACCACAAATTTCCTCAGGTCTCTCCAATCTAGCAATATATGTATTTATATTTGCTATTTAAATGGTGTGAATATACATTAGGCAGGATTTTTTAATAACAGGCTAAAGAAAAGCCAGATGAATGTTCAGTCTAAGCTAAAGGGAAGTTTAGGTCTTCCAAACAAAAAGGTCCAATAGAATGAGGTTAGATGTGAAGACCAGCAAACATTTAGGGGTCCACTGTGCATGGGAAGATGTAGCAACTTTTGATAAGTTACCTCTACTTGAAATGATGCTGGCAAGCTCAACCTCTGTGAGTTAAGCATTAAAGCTTCACGTGCTTACATTGTTTAAGGACAACTCACAATGAAACAAAGCCAATTTTATTTTTAATTTTATTTTATCGTGGTTAAGAGCATTTAACATGAAATCAGATCATGAGCTCCTTAATGCATAATTCAGGCTTAAATTGAAGAAAGTAGGGAAAACCACTAAGCCATTCAGGTTTGACCTAAATCAAATTCCTTATGAGTATATGGTGGAGGTGATGAATAAATTCAAAGGATTAGGTCTGGTAAACAGAGCATCTAAGAACTGTGGATGGAAGTCACAACATTGTACAGAAGGCAGTGACCAAAACCATCCCTAAGAAAAAGAAATGGAAGAAGGCAAATTTTTGGCTGAGCAGGCATTACAAATAGCTGAGAAAAGAAGAGAAGCAAAAGGCAAGGAATAAAGGGAAAAATATACCCAACTGAATGCAGAATTCCAGAGAATAGCAAGGAGAATTAAAAAGACCTTCTTGAGTGAACAATGCAAAGATATAGAGGAAAACAATAAAATGGGAAAGACTAGAAATCTCCAAGAAAATTGGAAATATCAAGGGAACATTTCATACATGGATGGGCACAATAAAGAACAGAAATAGTAAGGACCTAACAGAAGCAGAAGAGATGAAGAAGTGGCAAGAATACACAGATGAACTATACAAAAAAAGGTCTTAATGACCTGGATAAAAATGATAGTGTGATCACTCACCTAGAGCCAGACATCCTGGAGTGTGAAATCAAATGGGGCTTAGGAAGTATTGCTACGACAAAGCTAGTGTAGGTGATGGAATTCCAGATGAGCTTATTTTAAATCATAAAATACAATGCTGTTAAAGAGCTGCACTCAAAATGCCAGCATATTTGGAAAACTCAGCAGTGAGAGTGGCCACAGGACTGGAAAAGGTCAGCTTTCATTCCAATCCTGAAGAAGGGCAATGCCAAAGAATGTTCAAACTACCATACAGTTGCACTCATTTCACATGCTAGCAAGGTTATGCTCAAAATCCTTCAAGCTAGACTTCAGCAGTACATGAACTGAGAATTTCTAGATATACAAGCTGGGTTTAGAAAAGGCAGTGGAACCAGAGATAAAATTGCCAACATTCATTGGATCATAGAGAAAGCAAAGGAGTTCCAGAAAAACATCTGCTTCATTGACTATGCTAAAGCCTTTGACTATGTGGATCACAATAAACTGTGGAAAATTCTTAAAGAGATGGGAATACCAGACTACCTTACCTGCTTCCTGAGAAACCTTTGTGCAAGTCAAGAAGCAACAGTTAGAGGGTGGGGAGGGAGGTGCGATGGGGGTTCACGATAGCTGGGACACATGTACACCTGTGGCTGATTCATGTTAATGTATGGTTAAAACCATCAATATTGTAAAGCAATTATCCTCCAATTAAAATGAGTTAATTAATTTTTTAAAAAAGAAGCAGCAGTTAGAACTGTACATGGAATAACTGACTGGCTCAAAATTGGGAAAAGAATACAACAAAGCTGTATAATGTCATCCTGCTTATTTAATGGGAGAAGGCAATGGCACCCCACTCCAGTACTCTTGCCTGGAAAATCCCATGGACGGAGGAGCCTGGTAGGCTGCAGTCCATGGGGTCATGAAGAGTCGGACACGACTGAGCAACTTCACTTTCACTTTTCACTTTCATGCATTGAAGAAGGAAATGGCAACCCACTCCAGTGTTCTTGCCTGGAGAATCCCAGGGACGGCGGGGCCTGGTGGACTGCCGTCTCTGGGGTCGCACAGAGTCGGACACGACTGAAGCGACTTAGCAGCTTATTTAACTTATATGCAGAGTATATCATGTGAAATGCCAGCACCCCAGCTTGTAATTCATCCAGCAATGAATCACAAGCTGGAATCAAGATTGCTAGGAGAAATATCAGCAACCTCAGATATCCAGAAGATACCACTCTAATGGCAGAAAGTGAAGAGGAAATAAAGAGCTTCTTGATGAAGGTCAAATAGGAGAGTGCAAAAGCTGGTTTGAAACTCAACATTAAAAAAGCTAAAATTATGGCATCCAGTCTCATCACTTCATGGCAAATAGAAGAGGGAAAAGTGAAAGCAGTAGCAAATTTTATTTTCTTGGGCTCCAGAATCACTACAGATAGTGACTGCAGCCAACAATTTAAAAGGCACTTGCTCCTTAGAAGGAAAACCAGGACAAACCTGGGCAGAGTATTAAAAAGCAGAGATATCACTTTGCCGACAGAGGTCCATCTAGACAAAGCTATGGTTTTTCCAGAGTCATGTACAGATGTGAGAGTTGGATCATAAAGAAGGCTGAGCACTGAAAACTTGATGCTTTCAAATTGTGATGCTGGATGAGACTCTTTAGAGTCCCTTGGACAGCAAGGAGATCAAACCAGTCAATCCTAAAGGAAATCAACCCTAAATATTCATTGGAAGGACTAATGCTGAAGCTGAAGTATCAAAACTTTGGCCACTTTACGTGAAAAGGCGACTTGCTGGAAAAGACCCTGATGTTTGAAAAGATTGAAGGCAAGAGGAGAAGGAGGCAGCAGAGGATGAAGTCGTTAGGTGGTGTCACCAATTCAATGGACATGAATTAAGTAAACTCTGGGAGATAGTGGAGGACAGAGGAGCCTGGCTTACTACAGTCCATGGGGTCACAAAGAATTGGACACCACTTAGTGTCTGAACAACAACAGCAATGCCCTCCTAACAGAATTTTAAGTGTATTGCTGCTGACTGTAGGTCCAGTGCTCTTCACAGATCTCAAGAGCTTGTTCATCTTGCTTAACTGGCACTTTATGCCCATTTATTAGTAACTCTTGTTTGCCCCTCCTCCTGGTCACTGGCAACTACATTCCATTCTTTGATTGATTGTAGATAATCAATCATAAGAATCAAATTCTTATAAGTAGAATTATGCAGTTTTTGTCTTTCTGTGACTGGCCTAGTTCACTTAGCATAGTGTCCTCAAGTTTCATTTGTATTGTTTCATATTACAAAATTTCATTCATTTTTTAAGATTGAATTGATCTTTTATTGTATGTGTATATATATACACACACACACACACACACACACACACACACACCACATTTTCTTCATTCATTCCTCTGCTGCTGGACATTTAAGTTGTTTCCACGTCTTGGTTATTGTTGCAATGAACATGGGAATCTAATACCTTCTTGAGCTCCTGAATTCAACTCTTTTGGATAAATATTCAGAAGTGGAGTTGCTAGATGATATGGAAGTTCTCTTTTTAATGTTTTGAGGTCCCTCCATCCTGTTTTCCATAGCAACTACAGCATTTTGCATTCCCACCAAGAGTGTGCTAGAGTGCCAATATCTCCACATCCTCTCCTCTCATCATCTTTTGGTTTGTATATTTGTTTGATAATAACCATGGTGACAGATGTGAGGTGATATATTGTTGTGGTTTTGATTTGCATTTCTCTGATGATTAGAGACTTTGAGCATTTTTTTTCATACTCATTAGCCATTTGTATGACTTTTTTTTTTTTTTGAAAAATACCTATTTAAGTCCTTAGCCCATTTTTTTTTGAGTTATTAGGCTTTTTGACATTGAGTTGTAGGAGTTCCTTGTATATTTTGGAGATTAACCCTTATCAGATATGTGGTTTGCAAATATTTTCTCCCATTCCATAGATTGCTTTTTCATTTTGTTGATTTTTTTTCCCTTTTCTGTGCAGAAGCTTTTTAGTTTGATATAATCCCACTTGTTTATTTTTGGTTTTGTTGCCTGTTCTTTTGGTATCATATTCATGAAATCATTGCCAAGACAAATATCATGAAGCTTTTCCCCTATGTTTTCTTCTAGGAGTTTTACTGTTTCAGATATTACGTATAAGGTATTTTGAGTTCATTTTTGTTGTCAGGTATAAGATAAATGTTCAGTTTCATTCTTTTTTTATGTGGATATCCAGTTTTCCTAACATCATTTGTTGAGGAATGCATATTGTATATTCTTAGCACTCTTGTCAAAGATCAGTTAACCATACATGCATAGGTTTATTTCTGGGTTCACTATTCTGTTCCATTGGTCTATATGTCTGTCTTTATTCCAGTACTGTATTGTTTGAAGAACTTCATAATATATTTAAATCAGGATGTCTGTTCTTCTTTCTCGGGACTGATTTGACTATTTGCAATCTTTTGTGCTTCCATGTGAGTTGCAGGGCTGGTTTTTCTTTTTTATTTCTGTAAAATAAAATGCCTAATAAATTTTCATAGAGATTGCATTGAATCTGTATATCGCTTTGGGTAGGATAGTACAATAATATTAAATATTCTAATTCCTGAACACAGGATGTCTTTCTGTCTGTGTCTTCTTTTATTTCTCTCTTCAATGTTTTTTTATTTATATTTATTTATTTGGCTGCATCGGGTCTTAGTTGTGGCATCTTTCCTTGCATCACTCAGGATCTTTCGTTGCAGCATCCGGACTCCAGTTGTGACACATGGGCTCTGGAGTGTTTGAGCTAAGTAGTTGCCTAACTCAGTCTTAATTGCCACTCAAGATATGGGATCTTAGTTCCCTGACCAGAGATAAAACCCACAAACCCTGCATTGCAAGATGGATTCTTAACCACCAGACCACCAGGGAAATCCCTATTTCTTTCTTCAGTGTTTTGTAGTTTTCAGTAGACAAGTCTTTCACCTTCTTAGTTAAGTTTATTCCTGAATAAGTATTTTATTCTTTTTTGGTGCTATCATAAATGGGATTGTTTTCCTAATTTCCTTTTCAGAAAGCCTTTATAAATATATACAAACACAGCTGATTTTTGTACATTGACATCATATCCTGCAGTTTTATCAAATTTGTTTATTACTTTTAACAGTATTTTTATGGAATATTAGGAGTTTTCTGTATATAAGATCATGTTCCATTGCAAACAGGGACAGTTTTACTTCTTTCCCAATTTAAATGTCTTTTTTCTCCCCTAATTGCTTTGGTTGAGATTTCCATTACTGTATTGAATAGAAGTAGTGAGAGTGGGCATTCTTGTCTTGTTCCTGATCTTAGAGAAAAAGCTTTAAATTTTTTGCCATGAGTATGATGTTGGCTGTGGAATTTTCATACATGACCTTCATTTTGTTAATTTACTTTCCTTTTATTCCTAGTCTGTTGAATTTTTTTAACCATGAATAGGGTGTTGAATTTTGTCAAAGATTTCCTGCATCTAATGAGAGTATGTGATTTTTAAAAATGTTTTAATTGAAGGATAATTGCTTTACAGAATTTTGTGGTTTTCTGTCATACATCAACAAGAATCAGCCCTAGGTACACCCATGTCCCCTCCCTCCCAGAACTCCCTCTCATCTCCCTCCCCACCCCATCCTTCAGCCTGTCTCAGAGCCTCTGTTTGAGTTCCCTGAGTCATACAGCAGATTCCCATTGACTATCTGCTTTACAAATGGTATTGTAAATCTCTGTGTCACTCTCTCCATACCTTTCCCCTTCCCCTTCCTCTCCTTCCACCTTGTCCATAGGTCTGTTCTCTATGTCTATGTCTCCACTGCTGCCCTGAAAATAAATTCATCAGTGCCATCTCTTCAGATTCCATATATATGTGTCAGTATACAATATTTATCGGAGAAGGCACTGGCACCCCACTCCAGTACTCTTGCCTGGAAAATCCCATGGACGGAGGAGGCTGGTGGGCTGCAGTCCATGGTGTCTCTAAGAGTCAGACATGACTGAGTGACTTCACTGTCACTTTTCACTTTCATGCATTGGAGAAGGAAATGGCAACCCACTCCAGTGTTCTTGCCTGGAGAATTCCAGGGACGGGGGAGCCTGGTGGGCTACCGTCTATGGGGTCGCACAGAGTCGGGCACTACTGAAGTGACTTAGCAGTCACTTTATATTTCTGTTTCTGACTTATATTTATATTTCTCTTTCTGACTTACTTCACTCTGTATAATGGGCTATAGTTTCATCCACCTCAAGAGAACAGAATCAAATGCGTTCTTTTTATGGCTGAGTAGTGTTCCATTGTATATATGTACCACAGCTTCTTTATCCATTCATCTGTCGATGGACATCTAGGTTGCTTCCATGTTCTAGCTACTGTAAATAGTCCTACAGTGAACACTGGGATACATGTGTCTTTTTAAGTTTTGATTTCCTCAGGGTATATGCCTGCTAAGTCACTTCAGTCATGTCCGACTCTGTGCGACCCCATAGACGGCAGCCCACCAGGCTCCTCCATCCCTGGGATTCTCCAGGCAAGAACACTGGAGTGGGTTGCCATTTCCTTCTCCAGGGTATATGCCTAGGAGTGGGATTTCTGGGTCATATGGTGGTTTTATTCCTAGCTTTTTAAGGAGTCTCCATACCATCTTCCATAGTGGCTGTATTAGTTTACATTCCCACCAGGAATGCAAGAGTGTTCCCTTTTCTCCCCACCCTCTCCAGCATTTATTGTTTGTAGACATTTTGATGATGGCCATTCTGACTGGTGTGATGTGGTATCTCATTGTACTTTTGATTTGCATTTCTCTGATAATGAGTGATGTTGAGCATCTTTTCATGTGCTTATTAGCCATCTTATGTCTTCTTTGGAGAAATGTCTCTTCAGGTCCCTTTCCCACTTTTTGATTGGGTTGTTTGCTTTTCTAGTATTGAATTGTATAAGCTGCTTGTATATTTTGGAAATTAATTCTTTATCAGTTGTTTCCCTTAGTATTGTTTTCTCCCATTCTGAGGGTTGTCTTTTCACCTTGTTTGTAATGCTGTGCAAAAAGCTTTTAAGTTTAATTAGGTCCCACTTGTTTATTTTTGTTTTTATTTCTGTTACTGTGGGAGGTGGATCATAGAAGATCTTGTTTTGATTTATGTCATCGAGTGTTCTGCCTATGTTCTCATCTAAGAGTTTAATAGTTTCCGGTCTTACATTTAGGTCTTTAATCCATTTTGACTTTATCTTTGTGTATGGCATTAGGTAGTGATCTAATTTCATTCTTTTGCACATAGCTGTCAGTTTTCCAAGCACCACTTACTGAAGAGGCTATCTTTGCCCCATTGTATATTCTTGCCTCCTTTGTTAAAAATAAGGTACTTATAGGTGGTGTGGGTTTATCTCTGGGTTCTCTGTCTTGTTCCATTGGTCTATATTTCTGTTTTTGTGCCAGTACCATACTGTCTTGATGACTGTAGCTTTGTAGTATAGTCTGAAGCCAGGAAGGTTGATTCCTCCAGCTCCATTCTTTCTCAAGACTGCTTTGGCTATTCAGGATCTTTTGTGTTTCCGTATGAACTGTGAAATTTTTTGTCCTAGTTCTGTGAAAAAATCCATTGGTAATTTGATAGGGATCACATTGAATCTGTAGATTGCTTTTGGTAGTATAGTTATTTTCACAATATTGAGTCTTCCCACCCAGGAACATGGAATATCTCTCCATCTATTTATGCTATCTTTGATTTCTTTCATCAGTGTCTTATAGTTTTCTGTATACAGGTCTTTTGTTTCCTTAGGTAGGTTTATTCCTAGATATTTAGTTCTTTTTGTTGCAGTGATGAATGGTATTGATTCCTTAATTTTCTGATTTTTCATTATTAGTGTATAGGAGTGCAAGTGATATCTGTATTGACCTTGTACCCCATGACTTTGCTGAATTCCCTGATTAGCTCTAGTAACTTTCTGATAGTTTCTTTTGGGTTTTCTATGTATAGTATCATGCCATCTGCAAACAGTGAGAGTTGTATTTCTTTTCCAATCTGGATTCCTTTTATTTTTTTTCTCTAATTGCCATAGGTAGGACTTCCAAAACTATGTTGAATAACAGTGGTGAGAGTGGACACCCTTGTCTTATTCCTGATCTTAGAGGGAAAGCTTAGTTTTATACCATTGAGAATAATGTTTGCTGTGGGCTTTTCATATATGGCCTTTACAATGTTGAGGTAGGTTCCTTCTATGCCCGTTTTTTGAAGCATTTTTACCAGCTTTCTTTTGGTTTCTATTCTCATAGAATATCTTTTTCCATCCTTTTACTTTTAGTCTTTATGTGTCTTTAGGTCTGAACTGGGTCTCCTGTAAGCAGCATATGTATGGGTCTTGTTTTTGTATCCATTCAGTCAGTCTGTATCTTTTGGTTGGTGCATTTAATCCATTTACATTTAAGGTAATTATTGATACATATGCTCTTACTGGCATTTTCTTGATTGTTTTGGGTTTGTTTTTGTAAGTCTTTCCTTTCTCTTGTGTTTACTGGCTATGTAAGTCCCTTTAGTATTTTTTGCAAGGTTGGTTTGGTGGTGCTGAATTCTCTTAACTTCTGCTTGTCCATAAAGCTTTTGATTTCTCCATCAATTATGAATGAGATCTTTGCCAGGTACAGTAATCGTGGTTGTAGGTTTTTCTCTTTCAGTAGTTTAAATATATCCTGCCATTCCCTTCTGGCCTGCCGAGTTTCTGCTGAAAGATCTGCTGTTAATCGTATGGATTTTCCCTTGTATGTTACTTGTTGCTTTTCCTTTGCTGCTTTTAATATTCTTTCTTTGTGCTTAATCTCTGTTAGCTTGATTAATATGTGTCTCAGTGTGTTTCTCCTTGTGTTTAACCTGTAAGGGGCTCTCTGCACTTCTTGGACTTAATGGACTATTTCCTTTCCCATGTTGGGGAAGTTTTCAGCTATAATTTCTTCAAAAATTTTCTCAATGCTTTTTTTTTTTAATTCTTCTTCCTCTGGGACCCTTATAACTCAAATGTTGGTGCATTTAATATTGTCCCAAAGGTCTCTGAGGCTTTCCTCAATTCTTTTCATTCCTTTCCCTTTGTTCTGCTCTTCAGCAGTTATTTCCACCATTCTATCTTCCAGCTTACTTATCCATTCCTCTGCCTCAGTTATTCTGCTTTTGGTTCCTTCTAGAGTATTTTTAATTTCAGTAATTGTGTTATTCATCTCTGTTTGCTTATTCTTTATTTCTTCTATGTCCTTTGTGATTGTATTAACTATGTTAAATGCTTCTTGCATTTTCTCCATTCTATTTTTAAGTCTTCAGAGCATCTTTACTATCATTATTCTGAATTCTCTTTCAGGGAGATTACTTATTCCTCTTTGTTTATTTGGTCTTGTGAGTTTCTACCTTGCTCTTACATTTGTGCTGTATTTCTCTGTCTTTTCATCTTTTTTTTTTTTGTTTTTCTAGCTTGCTCCACTTGAGGTCTCCTTTTCCCAAGCTTTAGGGTTATATTACTTCTTTTTGATTTTTGCCCTTGAAGGGAAATTTTGGTTGGTGGTATGTGTTGATTTCTTGTTAGGGGTGACGTGTGCCTGTGTTCTAGTGGGAGGAGATCAAGTAGGTAATTACAGAAATACTGGGACATGCACACACACACACACGGGCTTCCCTGGTGGCTCAGAGGTTAAAGCGTCTGCCTGCAATGCGGGAGACCTGGGTTTGATCCCTGGGTCGGGAAGATCCTCTGGAGAAGGAAATGGCAACCCACTCCAGTATTCTTGCCTGAAGAATCCCATGGATGGAGGAGCCTGGTGGGCTACAGTCCACGGGGTCGCAAAGAGTCGGACACAACTGAGTGACTTCACTTTCACTTTCACACACACACACACTTCCACACATACAGTTATAACCAAAATGTTCTAAAGAAAACAGTACAAGAGATTGACTTGGTGAGCAAGGGAAACCAGAGGTGATATCAACCAGTTGAAAGCAGAGTTAGCTAATGTTCAGTCTGGAACTCTGAGCATGAGCAGAGGGCCAAGTGGGGAATATAGCATGTGAAGTGAAGTGAAAGTTGCTCAGTCATGTCTGACTCTTTGCAACCTCATGGGCTACACAGTCTATGGAATTCTCCAGGCCAGAATACTGGAGTGGGTAGCCTTTCCTTTCTTCAGGGAATCTTCCCAACCCAGGGATTGAGCCCAGGTCTCCTGCATTGAAGGCAGATTCTTTACCAGCTAGCATAGAGAGCTCAGCAATTTAACTTACTTGGTGAAAGAAGAAAGAGTAAAGGAAAAAGGGAGAATTTAAAAAAGAGAGAGAAAAAATAAAGAGGAGAAGGGAGGGAAGAGAGAAAAGGAAGGGGTCAAGAAGAGATTTTTAAAAATTTTAAAAAGAGAGAGAAAAGTAGAAATAGAAAAGCAAAGGTGAATAGACGTGCGTGGAAAAGATTTGTATATATTCAGGATTAGCTACAGCCAGTAAAAAAACAGTAAGAAAAGCTGTTGAATATATCAAAAACAAAATCCAAAAAATTCATCAAGAAAAAAGAAAAAAAATAAGAAAGAAAAAAAGAAAAAACTTAAAATGAATTTTTTTCTCTCTTTTTTTTGACAAGAAACACAAAGAGGAAAACGCCACATCACCACAAAAGGCTAGTATGGAGGTGGAAATATGTAAGGGGAATAAACCATGTGATTTATAAGAAAAAAAAGAAAAATCTTAAAATGAATTTTTTTTTTAAATAAGGAAAACTCCACAGCACCGCTAAAGGCTGGTGTGAAGGTGGAGATATGTTGGGGGAATAAACTGATTTATAAGAGAAAGAAAAAAGAAAAAAAATTTAAAAATTTCTCAAGGTCATAGTTCTTGGTTGTGGAGTTTGCCCCTGTGGATGGGGTTGGGTTAGTGTCCTGGTTGGTGGAGCTTGTGCCTGTGTTCTGGTTGATGGAGCTGGATCTCCTCTCACTGAAGGGCAGTGCAGTGTCCAATAGTAGGTTTTGGAGTATCTATGGGTTCAGTATGCCTTTGGGCAGTCATTCTAGCTTTTGTGGTGTTAGGCGCGTCTATTTCCGCAGCTCCTTCAAAGTGGCCCTCTCAGCATAAATGCAGTGTCGCCAGCTCCCTACTTGTCCCTGGGACCATTGCCGGTGCTTCTGTTCCCCTGTCCCGCACTGCGCTGCTGGCGGAAACTTGCTAGGAAGGTGCTTGTGTGGATCCTTTTGCATTGCAATGACTTATGTGGGCTTCCCTCAGCCCCCTAAGCTCACCCTCTGTGTTGCGGGGCTTGTGTACACTTGACCCAGTTCTCGAGGTCCACCCTCTGCGTTGCAGCCTTGTGTGCACTTGTCTTGGCTTCCAGGGCACACATTCTGCGTCGCCGGGCTTGCGTGCACTTGTTTCAGCTCTCCGAGCTGGCCACAGTGTCACGAGGCTAGTGTGGAATTGTTTCGGCTCCCTGTGCCTACCCTCCGCGTCATGGGCTTTATGTGCACTTGTTTCGTCTCACTGCCTGCACTCTTTGCCGCGGGGGTTATTTGTTCTTTCAGCTGTCCCAGGAGGGTTGTGTGTACTGCCCAAGTTTGTATGCCTCCCCTCTGTCAGCACCCCAGTCCCGCCCTTTGCAC
>NW_011494663.1:160537-168882 GCF_000754665.1 Bison bison bison | reverse complement strand
GTCTGCCCTGTCACACGCGGCTACCTGGGTTTGCCCTCTGTGCTGCAAAGGTTGTGTGCACTGGTTGGGTTTGTCTGCTGTGTCCAACTTAGCTGGGTTTATTTGCGCACCACCTGGAGGCCTGGGGTCTTCTGCTGTCTCCTAGAGGTTGCTTTGTAGGAGTTCTTCCATATCTTGATGAGTTTTTGATGTATTTAGGGGGAGGCTGGCAATCTCCCCATCGGAACTCCTCCGCCATCTTCTTCCATCTCCCTCGATCATGTGATTTTTATCCTTTATTATGTTTATGTGTTTTCACATTAATTGATTATCAAATGTTGAATCATCTTTGCATCCCAGGGATAAATCCTACTTGGTCATGGTATTGTTATTGTTCAGTTGCCAAGTCGTGTCCAGCTCTTTGCAACCCCACGGACTGCAGCATGCCAGGCTTCCCTAACCCTCACCATCTCCTGGAGTTTGCCCAAGTTCATGTCCATTGAATCGGTGATGCCATGCAACCGTCTCATCCTCTATACCCTCTTCTCCTTCTGCCCTCAGTCTTTTCCATCACTGGGGTTTTTTCCAATGATTCGGCAGTTCGCATGATGTGGCCAAAGTACTAGAGCTTCAGCTTCAGCATCAGTCCTTCCAATGAATATTCAGGTTTGAGTCCCTTTAGAATTGACTGGTTTGATCTCCTTGCTGGCCAAGGGACTCTGAAGAGTCTTCTCCAGCACCACAGTTCAAAAGCATCAATTCTTCAGTGCTCTGCCTTCCTTATGGTCCAGCTTTTACATCCATACATGACTACTGGAAAGACCATAACCTTGACTATATGGACCTTTGTTGACAAAGTAATGTCTCTGCCTTTTAATACACTGTCTAGGTTTGTCATAGCTTTCCTGCCAAGAAGTAATTATCTTCTAATTTCATGGCTGCAATCACCATCCACAATGATTTTAGAGCCCAAGAAGAGGAAATCTGTCACTGCTTCCACCTTTTCCCCTTCTATTTGCTGTGACGTGATAGGACCACATGTTTTTTTAATATTGAGTTTTAAGCTGGCGTTTTCACTCTCTTCTTTCACCCTCATCAAGAGGCTCTTCAGTTCCTCTTCTCTTTCTGTCATTAAAGTGGTATCATCTGAATATCTGAGGTTGTTGATATTTCTCCTGACAGTCTTGACTCCAGCTTGTAACCCATCCACCCTGGAATTTCACTTGATGTCCAAGTTAAATAAACAGGGTAACAATAAACAGCCTGTCATACTCCTTTCTCAAATTTGAACCAGTCAGTTGTTCCATATAAGGTTCTAACTGTTGTTTCTTGACCTGCATACAAGTTTCTCAGGAGACAGGTAAGATGGTCTGATATTCCCATCTCTGTAAGAGTCTTCCACAGTTTATTATGATCCATGATTCTTTTAGTGTGTTGTATTTTGTTGAAGATTTTTGCATTGATATTCATCAGGGATATTAGTCTGTAATTTTATTGTCAGAAAAATATATCTTTGCCTGGTTTTGGAATCACGATAGTTATGATCTCGTAAAGTGAGTTTGGAAGTGTTCTTTCTTTCATTTTTGGGGATATTTTGAGAAGGATTAGCATCAGTTCTTTTAGGGGCAAAGGCACCTTTTATATACATAAGATTGTCCTATTGCATTTAACTTTAGCAGTTTACATGCTAAAAGGAAATTGTATCATTTTAAGAAAGCTTTTAAAAGTTTAATTTGTTTAAAATAACTGCTCAGAATGACCCCACAGGAGTCTGAACTAGACCTACCTGTTAGTGTTGGAGGGTCTCTTGTAGAGGTGTGAGTTGGCTGTGGCTTGCAGCAGGGACAGGGACAAAGGCAGCAACAATCCTGGAAGGTTCCCCTTGGAGGTCACCGTTAACCCTACCATAGAGCCCCGGGCTAGGCACCTCAGACCAAACAACAGGGGAGGGAGCGCAACCCCACCCATCAGAGGATAATTGAATTAAAATTTTACTGAGCACAGCCCTGCCCACAGAAAAACAGAGCAAGACCCAGTTTTCCTACTGCCAGTCCCTCCCATCAGGAAGCTTACACAAGCCTCTTAGCCTCATCCATCAGAGAGCAGACAGAAGAAGCAAGAAAAACCACAGTCCCACAGCAGCTAAAATGAAAACTGCATCACAGAAAGTTAATCAGAATGAAAAAGCAGAGGGTTATGTCCCAGATGAAGCGATAGGATAAAATCCCAGAGAAACAACTAAATGAAGTGGAGATAGGCAACTTTCCAGAAAAAGAACTCGAAATAATGATAGTGAAGATGATCCAGGATCTCAGAAAAACAATGGAGAAGATGCAAAAATGTTTACCAAAGACCTAGAAGAACTAAAGAACAAATAAACAGAGATGAATAACATATCAGGAATCAGTAGCAGAATAACTGAGGTAGAAGAATGGATAAGTGACTTGGAAGACAGAATGGTGAAAATCATTGCCACAAAACAGAATATAGAAAAAGGAATGAAATAAAAATGAAGACAGCCTAAGAGGCCTCTGGGACAACTTTATATGCACTAATATTTTCATTACCAGGGCCCTAGAAGGGGAAGAGAGAGAGAAAGGACCCAAAAAAAGATTTGACAGGATAATAGCTGAAAACTTCCCTAACATGGAAAAAGAAATAGTCAACTAAGTCAACCAAGAAGCACAGAGTGTCCCAGGCAAGATAAACCCAAGGAGGAATACAACCGAGACACATAGTAATCAAACTGACAAAAATTAAAGACAAAGATAAAATACTAAAAGCAACAAGGGGAAAATGACAAATAACATACAAGGGAACTCCCATAAGGTTATCAGCTGATTCTTTGAGAAACTACAAACCAGAAGGAATGGCATGATATATTTAAAGTGATGAAAGGAAAGAACCTACAACCAAGAATGCTCTACCCAACAAGACTCTCTCTAAATTTGATGGAGAAATCAAAAGCTTTCCCAGATAAGCAAAAGTTAAGAGAATTCAGCACCACCAAACCAGCTTTACAACAAATGCTGAAGGAACTTCTCTAGGCAGGAAAACATAAGAGAAGGAAAAGACCTACACAAAATAAACCCCAAACAATCAAGAAAATGGTAATAGGATCATACATATGGATAATTACCTTAAATGTAAATAGATTAAATGCACCAACCAAAAGACATAGATTGGCTGGTGGATGAAAACATGTGCATGTATGCACTTCAACTTACCACATCACTCTGCTTAACCCCCAAAATTGTATGTAATTATTTTATATTGTTAAGTTAATCATGTTTCCATTATGACTTGCAGTTGTAATTATCTTTTATTTTTTTGTCTGGCTGTTGATTGTGAAAACTGATAAACATCTCTTAGTATTGTGATCATGTAACTATTATTCTCTTAATACCATTGTATCATGATTGGTCAATTGAAAAATAATAGAATTATATATCACTGAAACTACCATTAATAGAAAAAAACTGTAATCATTTTCCAAAATCGAGATGTATACCAGAATTATCTTGGAATTTTCTGAAAAATCAAATGCCCAGTATTGCTTTTTTAGTCTCTGAATCTCCAGATGTGTTTCTAGTGAGCAGCCATTCTTAAACATGACTGGACTATATGATGATCTTTTACTTTTATCCAGTTTATTTCAAGTTTTCTATTTCATATTCTCCCGTTTCATTTAGTCTATGTTTTCCAGTACCTCCATCTCATCTTTTTGTTGTTGTTCTTTCTCAAGCCTTTTATCAAGTGTAGTAGAAGAACTTTTGTATACATTTTATATGCATAAAAACAGTATGTATAATCTACGTATTTTAGAAAATGTATGAATTTTTGCCTATCTAAAAAATTTATGACATTTTGAGTCCACTTATTTGAATTAATATGAATAGAATGCTAGATTTCTAATTTATACCCTCTCAAATGTTTGGTTTCTTTCCATGTATTTTGGCATCTGATATTACTACTAAAAGTCTAGAAAGCTTATCATCTTAGTGATTTGTTTTTAAAAATAAATTTTAGGCTTGAAACTTCTAATCCAATTCTGCAAATATAAAGAGGTACTGTTGTAAAAAAAAATAGGAAATTAACATGTGATACAGTATTATTAACTACAGATTTTGTTCAAATTTCACAGAATTTCATGCTAGTGTCCATTATTTGTTTTCATACCTTATTCAAGATTCCACACTGTATTTAGTTGCATTGAGCTGCATGCAACAAATTCTGGTAAATTCTCTTTTCAGTTTTATTCTGTTTCAAGTATTTTCTAATTTTCCTTGTCATTGCTTCTTAGATACACTCATCATTTAAAAGTCGACATTTAATTTCCAAATACCTGGGTTATTTGAAGTATCTTTGATATTAATTTCCTATTTTGATATTAATTTCTCACTTAAATGCTTTCTTCTCTGCAATCACCCTTTGTGTTTTTTCATTTTTCTAATTTATGTCACATTGCACTTGAAAATATGTGGGTTATTTTCAAATATCTTTTGATACTGATGTCTAACATAATTCCACAGTGATCAGAGAACAGACTCTGTGTGACTTCCCTACCTTTAGGCCGTGACATTTTTGCATCTTGTTTTATGTCCCTGTCCAGTGTCTCCTAGTTTATAGTCTATGGAACTTGGATAGGATTTGTAGCCTACTGTTGTGTGAAACTTGTAATTATGTTGAATTGGTTCATAATGCTTTTCAGGTCTACTATATACTTTCCTGTATATTACTTTTATTAATTTTTATGAGAACTTGACACTGAAACTCCAACTAAAAGTCTTAATTTATCTGCTTAAAAAATAATTGTAAGATATTGTGGAACTACATGTACCTCTGTTCTGTATTTTCCAAGTCTCCTGTAAATGTGTTATCATACTTTAATCATTTAAAAATTAAAAAAGAAAGAGGAAAAAATTTAAAAAAAGAATCCACCTGCTAATGCAGGGGACGTGGATTTTATCCCTGGTCTGGGAAGATTTCGCATGCTGTGGGGCAACTAAGCCACCACAACTAAGCCCACATGCCCTAGAGCCTGTGCTCTGCAACAAGAACAGCCACCACAGTGAGAAGCCTGCGCACCGAAACTAGAGAGTAGCCCCACTTGCTGCAATTAGAGAAAGCCTGCGCACAGCAGCAAAGACCCAGTGCTGCCAAAAGTAAGGAAAGGAAGGAAGGAAGGAAGAGATAAAAGAAACTGGAGAGCCCGAAAGGAAACTATTTTTTAAACATGGGCAGAAGACCTGAATAGACATTTTTTTCCTAAAGAAAACATACAGATGGCCAGCAGGCACATGGAAGAATGCTCAATGCCGTTAATCATCAGAGAAATTCAAATCAAAACCACAATGAGATATCACTTCCTACCTGTCAGAATGGCTATCATGAAAAAGACCACAGATAACAAATGTTGGTGAAAATGTGGAAAAAGAAACCTCTTATACTATTGGTGGAATGCAAATTGGTATAGCCACTGTGGAAAGCATTATGGAGGTTCCTCAAAAAACTAAAATTAGACTTACCATATGATCAATTCCACTGCTAGGTATATATCTGAAGAAAATGAAAACACTAATTCAAAAAGATACACGCACTTCAATGTTCATAGCGGCATTATTTGTAATAGGCAAGATGTAGAACCAACCTAAGTGTCCATGAATAGATAAAGAAGATGTGGTGTATATATATGTGTGTGCGTGTGTGTGTGTGTATAGTGTGTGTGTGTGTGTGTGTATGTATGTATATATATATATATGGAATATTACTCATTAAAAAGAATGTTAGAATGCCATTTGCAGTAAGATAGATAGACCTGGTAGGTATTATGCTTAGTGAAATAAAGTCAAAGACAAAACTATATATTACCACTTGTATGTGGAGCCTAAAAAATAAAACAAACAAATGAATATAATAAAATAGAAGCGTCTCACACAAATATAGAGAACAAACTAGTGGTTACCAGGGTGTGAGAGAGGAAGGGGAAGCAAGACAGGGGCAGAGACTTACAAGGTACAAACGACTATGTATAAAATAAATAAGCTGCAGGGATATATTGTACAGCACAGGGAATATAGCCAATATTTTATAATAACTTTAAATGGAGTATAATCTGTAAAAGTTTGAATCTGCATATAATATACCTGAAACTAAATTAATATTAGAAATCAACAGTATCCCACTTATAAAATGTACTGGCACACTTGAAAAAAAATAAAATAACTGCTCAGCTAAATCTACCATGAACAATCATGATGTTTAATTTTTTGCACTGAAAATTATTATTAAAGTAATGCATAATGTGATTTTATTGCATTGCAGAATATTAAACTAAAAATGAAATTTTTCATTAAAGTATTATGTGACATAATTTCATTATATTATAGAGTATTATATTGATTTACCAAAATTTGTAATTTGCCTTCTTTGGATTTGTATTCCAAAAGTCTGTGATCTAAAATATTATATTGTGGGCTCATTATGTTAAATTAAAAAATCAAAGTCATTACCTAAATTTTCCACTTCACATTTGTTGAACATAAAATAGCCAGGTATCAAAAATCATGTTCACTTACAGCTAAAGCATGACATAACACATTTTAATTGTAATTGCTTTTTGAAGTAATTATAACCAAGCGGCATCTTTTATACATGAAGCCCTGTAGTTGACTGATTTCCCTGGAACTTAATTCTTTGAATAATAGGGAATCAGGGCAGCAAACAGCCACATGTAGTAGGATGGTTCGCGGGAGAAAAGGCCACAGGGAAGCAAGAGGCTGTGTGCTCATGGAAGCCAGAAGCTCAGAGATCCTGGAGAGGTGCAGGCAAGAGTGTGGGCATTTGGCCAGGTTTTAATCCTGCTTCTGCTGCTGACTGCCTCTGAGACCTTAGCAAGTGTCTTAATCTCTGTGAGCCTCAAGAATGATCTGTGTACCGTGTCTAATAATACCTGTTTCACAGGTAGACTTGAATCTGATAGGTTAGTAGGCAATACATTATAAATTCTCAGTACAGGTTATTTTACTCTCACCTGTAGAGAACGGGGAGGCTGGGGAGAACAAAAGAAGGTCACAGTCTTTCCTGTGAGAAAACCCTGAGAAATAAGCTTTGAAGTGCAGAGAGGGTTCAGATTTGATGCCCTAGATGTTGAAAAGTTTTCTTTGCTGAATGAAAAAGTACTCAGGAGCTTAAAAAAGCAGACTTTGTGCAACCTAAATCCAAAATCTTGAGTTAAGGGGATCTCTGAATATGATATGGGATCCTGGAACAGAAAGTGTATTAAGGGAAAAACCGAGGAAAGTATGAAGTGAACTGAAAGTCGCTCAGTCGTGTCCGACTCTTTGCGACCCCATGAATTGCAGCACGCCAGGCCTCCCTGTCCATCACCAACTCCTGGAGTTTACCCAAACTCACATCCATCGAGTTGATGATGCCATCCAGCCATCTCATCCTCTGTCGCCCCCTTCTCCTCCTGCCCCCAATCCCTCCCAGCATCAGGGTCTTTTCCGATGAGTCAGCTCTTCACATGAGGTGGCCAAAGTATTGGAGTTTCAGCTTCAGCATCAGTCCTTCCAATAAACACCCAGGACCTGTCTCCTTCAGAATGGACTCATTGGATCTCCTTGCAGTCCAAGGGACTCTCAAGAGTCTTCTCCAGCACCACAGTTCAAGAGCATGAATTCTTCGGCACTCAGCTTTCTTCACAGTCCAACTCTCACATCCATACATGACCACTGGAAAGACCATAGCCTTGACTAGATAGACCTTTGTTGGCAAAGTAATGTCTCTGCTTTTAAATATGCTATCTAGGTGGTCATAACTTTCCTTGTCAGGGAATGTTTAATAGGAGGATTCCTACGTGCTGTTTCTTATAAATTCTCTGTTCCTTATCAGTTCCTATTCTGAGAACGAGTAGAGCTGCACACAGCTCTCAGGACTGAAATCATGAGAAATGGTATCTCCTTGGATTCCTTTCAGTAACTCCCTTCAGTGACTCTTTTCAGTGTCAGCGACCTTGTATGTATTAGACTATCCATATTGTGGCTATTGATAAAATTTCATCCTGTGTAATAGCTGAGTAATCATCTTACTAAAGATATATAAGCCTGCATTTCTGCTAATAAAATACCTTTGCTCCATCAGAGCTTGGGTCCCCATGTCTTTCTTTCTTTCTCTCTCTCTCTCTTCCTCCCTCCAGCTCTCTCTGTCACTTTCTTATCGTCGACTCCGGACCACCAGGTTCCGGTCCATTAAAGGACCCCAACACCAAGGAGTAAGCGTCTTTTAATTTCATGGCTGCAGTCACCATCTGCAGTGATTTTGGAGCCCCCCAAAATAAAGTCTGACACTGTTTCCACTGTTTT
>NW_011494663.1:141851-160437 GCF_000754665.1 Bison bison bison | reverse complement strand
TAATTTCATGGCTGCAGTCACCATCTGCAGTGATTTTGGAGCCCCCCAAAATAAAGTCTGACACTGTTTCCACTGTTTCCCCATCTATTTCCCATGAAGTGATGGGACCAGATGCCATGATCTTAGTTTTCTGAATGTTGAGCTTTAAGCCAACTTTTTCACTCTCCTCTTTCACCTTCATCAAGAGGCTTTTTAGTTCCTCTTCACTTTCTGCCATAAGGTTGGTGTCATCTGCATGTCTGAGGTTATTGATATTTCTCCCGGCAATCTTGATTCCAGCTCGCACTTCTTCCAGCCCAGCATTTCTCATGATGTATTCTGCATGTAAGTTAAATAAGCAGGGTGACAATATACTGCCTTGACATACTCCTTTTAGGAATGAGTGAATGGACAAATCCCGGTCTGCTTGCTCCCTAAGCAGCAAACACAGACTTTTCCACCCTCGTCTGAATCGCCATCTGCAGGAACCCTTCATATAGGATTTAAACAGACTCAGTCTGGTGAAAACAGCCCAGAGATCTGGGTGATTTGGGGAAAGGAACATTACCTCCCTGGGCCCCAGCTTCCTCATGTACAGAACTGGGTGACGGTGTAACCTTCTTTGTTCATGTCACTGGGATGTGGTGAGAAGCCCAAGATGCTGAAGTATGAGTATTTACTCTTGTTGATCAGCATGGGACTGCCTAGAGCAACACTGCTTGCACCAACAATCCTCCTGCTGCTGTCCCTTCCCTTCCCTGTTCCTGGGATTCTGGAACTCTTCCATGTCCTAGAACAACCCCCTACTTGATTCTGGGGCCTGACGTTGTCCCCGTCACCTAGAACACTCTTCACACTTCCCCAGCCCCTCACACCCCCAGGTCACCCCCAACACAGGGTGGCCAGGACCTCCCACACTTGGGCAGGGGCTCCTGAGCTTGCTGCTTCATCACTTCATCACTCTTTCTGCCCTGTTTCTGCTGGACTCTGATCTCTAGGAGAGCAGGGTGTGTGTCTGTCTTATGCACATGAAGTCCTCAGAACCCCTTGTGTGTCTGGCGACACAAACACCATTGGCACCGAACACTTTTCAGTGAATTCAGAGACAAGCAAGGGCAAAGATGTGATAAGTGGAAGCCCCTAACCAGTGGGTTCTGGGGGAGCCATGAAGGCTGCCACACCCCTTCAGACACCCCCAGCATTCTGCATTCCTGTTTCTACTCTAATAAGAGTGTGTGCCGGGGCCTTTAGGGTTTCCTAAAGGGGCCTTACAGCCACCCCAAAGACTGTCTGCCCTGACTTTGCTGGAGCAGAATTTCCTGAGAGTTAGTAAATCACTTTGTTAAGAACTATCTGAGAACAGTTCTCACCGCTGTTTGAGTCTGCACGCATTGATCCTGCAGGGGCCCAATCCAGACTTTCTGGGGAGGGCAAGAAAATGTATCTCTGACAAGTTCCCAGTGGATGCTGATGCTCTGGGACCCACTTTGAGAACTACTCTTCTCTAGGGCAGCACACAGTAGACTTCCCTCTTTGGAAGAACCACAGCTTTTCCTTATAAGTGGAGACAGAGGATTATTTGGGTGCTACAGTCTACAGGGTCACAAAGAGTCAGGCACGACTGAGCAACTGAGCACACACACGCACACCAGTGTTCTTAGCTGTGTTGCTGTATAAATGTTCTAAAGTATTAGAATCCCATAATGGATCAGACAGCTGGCCTGTCTTCCTACATAAAAATTAAAAATCCAAAATCAAGACTGATTTTGTGTTGACCATGCCACAGTCAACTTGTGTTTTGGCCATTAATTTGTTCACCCAAAGATGCTTGCAGAGCACAAGCGACACCTTTTAATGCCTTCATGTACATTAACTGCACATGAACCTTCCATGAAGCCTTGCTTGTAAAAAAGGAGTTTGAATGCATCTCAGAGGACAGATGACTGTCTGTGTCCCCTGGCTGCTTGCAGACCAGCACAGGGCCTGGGTGTCCTGACTGCCGTCCTGGGGTGGTCCTCCGACCGCCGCCTCCACTCGTATCCCTGTGAGCTGCCTCCTTTCTTTCTTCACGCAAACACCCACTTTGCCCCAGACCCTATCCTGAAAGCTGGATATTAGATGATGATAAAAACATGGGGAGACTCATGTTGAAACTCCTTTCTTTTTCTCTCAGGCTGCAAACTTGCTAAATAAGCAATGATTTTGTGAGCTGCTGAGACTCCAGCTAGGACTGGCTAAGAAAGAGCCAAGAAAAGTTGTAACTCTTACAAGGAATCTGTTCTGTTCCCTCAAAGGGATGATTGATTTTTAAATTCTCCTAGAAGAAGGTGTGGCAGTGAGAGGAACAAACTTTGTATCTTTTAAGACGTATACTATAGTATTTACAGATTAAATTATATGGTGTCTAGGATTTGCTTTAAAATAATGCAGCACTGAAAGAAATCGAAGATCTAAGTATGGAGAGAGATTCCACAGATTGGAGGATTCAAGAGAATAAAGTGAAAATGAAACTGCTAGTCACTCTGTCATGTCCCCATGGACTGTATAGCCAACCCTGTTCCTCTGTCCATGGAACTGTCTAGGCAAAAATACTAGAGGGGGCAGCTATTTCCTTCTCCAGGAGATCTTCCTAACCAGTCATCTCCAAACTGATACAGAGGTTTGTAAACTTGTTCTATCAAAATCCCAGCAAGATTTTTTAATAAATATAGACAGGATTATTCTAATATTTGTATAGAAAGGCAAAGGAACAGAAATAGCTAAAATAGTTCTAAAAAGAGGAATAAAGTAAGAGGAACCACTCTACTAGATTTCAAGAATTATTATACATACAACTCCAGAAAATAAGACTGTGATATTGGAGAACAAACAAGTAAATTAATGGATCAGAATCAAGAATCCAGAAATAGTGCCAAACAAGAATAACCGACCAATTTTTAAAACAGCTTTATTGAGATATAAGCCATATACCATACCACTCATCCATGTAAAGTATAAAATTCAATGGGTTTTTGCTATAAGTTATTTTTTTAAATTGTGATACATATATATTTTAAAATTTGCCATCTAATATGTGGCATTATTTTCACAATATGTGTAACCATGATCACTATATATTGCAAAATTTTTTCATCACTCCAGATAGACACTCTGTAACCAAAAGCAACTGTAAGCAACTCCCTGTTCCCGCCTACCTTTGGCCCCTGGTAACCACTAACCTATTTTCTGTGGCTAAGAATTTGCCTGTTCTAGGTACTTTATATAAACGGGATCATATATGTGTCCTTTTGTGTCTGGCTGATTTCACTTAACAGAGTATTTTCCAGGTTCATCCATGTTGTAGTATTATCAGAACATCATTCCTTTTTATGGCTGAATAATATTTCATTATATGTAAATACAACATTTTGCTTATCCATTTATTTGTTGATGGACATTTGGGTTGTTCCCACCTTTTGACTATTATGAATAATGCTGCCATGAACATTGGTATACTAGAATCTGAGTCCCTGATTTTCATTCTTTTGGGTACGTACCTAGAGGTGAGATTTCTAGATCATATGGTAATTCTATGTTTTGCTTTTTTGAGGACCTGCTGAACTCATTTCTACAGCAACTGCCCTGTATCTTTTTTGAAGAAATGTCTACTCAAGATATTTGCCCATTTTTCCAAGATCAGATAAGATCAGGCACGTACATTCACAGTGGTATGGCTGTTTTTAATGCCCATTTTTAAATCAGTTTGTTGTTGTTTCTGTTGTGGTTCTTGAATTGTAGGAGTTCTTCTGTGTATTTCTGGATATTATTTCCTTATCAGATGGATAATTTGCAAATATTTTCTCCCATTCAATAGGCCACCTTTTCACTTTCTTAAAAGTATCCTATCTTGTACAGAACTTCAAATTTTTGACGTTGTCCAGTTTATCTATTTTTTGTTGTTGTTCCCTGTGCTTTTGGTGTCATATACAAGAAATAATTTCCACATCCAATGTCATAAAACTTTTCCTTTGTTTTCTTCAGTCTTACAGTTTTAGCTCTTATGTTTAGGTCTTTGATTCATTTTGAGTTAATTTTTGTATATGGTGTTAGATAAATATCTAACTTCATTATTTTGCATGTGTGTATCCAGTTTCCCAAAACAATTTATTGAAAAGACTGTCTTTTTCCTCACTGACTTATCTTGGCACCTTTGTTGAAAATCAGTTGACCATTTAGGTGATGGTTTATTTCTGAGATCTCTATTCTATTCTGTTAGACCAATAGAATATACGTCTGTCCTTATGCCAGTACCACGCTGTTGGATCACTGTATCTTTGTAGTAAGTTTTGAAATCAAGTATTGTGAGCCCTCCAGCTTAATTTTTTCAAGATATTTTTGGTTATTCAGGGTCCCTTGAGATTCCATATGAATTTTGTAATGAGTTTTTCTACTTCTGTAAAAATGCCATTAGGATTTTTTAGAGTTTGCTTTGAATCTGTAGATTGCTTTGAGTAGTACTGTCATCTTAACAGTATTAAATCTCTTAATCCATAAATATGGAATACCTTTCCATTTATTTAGGTTTTCTTTTCATGGTTTTCAGCAATGTTACAATTTTCATTGTATAAATCTTTTACCTTCTTGGTTAAAATTATTCCTAAGTATTTTATTATTTTCAATGCTACTATAGTGAAATTTGAAAATTTTTTTTCTTTTCAAATTGTTCACTGCAAGTATATAAAAATAAAACTGATTTTTGTGTGTTGACTTATATCCTGCAACATTGTTGAATTTATATATTAGCTCTAAAATCTGATGTGGATCTTTAGAATTTTCTATATTTAAGATTGTATCATCTGTGAACATAAATAATTTTACTTTGTCATTTCCAATTTGGATGGTTTTTATTTCTTTTTCTTGCCTAGTTGGGCACAGCTTCCAACAGTGTGTTGAATATAAGCAGTGAAAGCAGGCATCCTTGTCTTGCTCCTGATCTTAAGGAAAAGCCTTCATTTTCTGACTATTAAGCATGATGTTAGCTGTGGATTTTTCACATATGGCCTTTATCATGTTGGGGACCTTCTCTTCCCATCCTGCTTTGAATAGGATCATGAAATAGTGTTGAACTTTGTCAGTGCTCTCTCATCAATTGAGATGACCATGTGGGTTTTTTTTTTTTCCCTTCATTCTGTTATTGTCTTATATTATATTGAATTATTTTAATATGTTAAGCCATTCTTGAATTTCCAGAAATAAATCCCAATTGGTCAAGATACGTAATTCTTTTAATATATAATCCTTTTTCAGAAGCGTTTGAGAAAGATTAATACTAATTGTTGTTTAAATGTTTGGTAGAATTCACTAGTGAAACGGTCAAATCTTGAGCTTTTTTCTGTTGGGAAGTTTGTGATCCAATTTCCCTACTAATTATAGGTCTATTCAGATTTTCTATTTCTTCTTGAGTCAATTTTAGTAATGTGTTTTTCTAAGAATTTACTCATATAGCCTAGTTTATCTAATTTGTCGGTTGATAGTATTACCTTATAATTCTTTTTATTTTTTTTAAATTGATAGTAATATCCCCACTTGGCTAACAGAATTTTGACAAAAGTGCAGAAGCAATTCAGTAGAGGAAAGATTTTATTATTTTTTTTTTCAGAAATAGTGCTGGAACAGTTGGACATCCATAGGCAATAAAAATGAAATTTCACCTAAATCTCACATTTTATACAAAAAAAAAAAGCTAAAATGAATCATAGGTTCAAGTGTAAAAGGTAAAACTATAAAGGTTTTAGAATAAAACATAAGTGAAAATCTTTTGGAACTAAGATTTGGTGAAGTTCTTAGATGTGACTCCAAGAGTATCACCCATAAAAGGAAAAATTGATAAATTGAACTTTGTCAAAATTTAAAACTTTTGCTCTGTAAAAATCCTTGTTAAGAGGGTGAAAAGCAACAGACTGAGTGAGAGAAAATACCTGCAAACCATATGTCTGACAAAGGACTCATCCCTAGAATATATACAGAACTTTCAAATCTCAACATAAAACAATAAACAGTACAAATAGAAAATGTGCAGAAACATGAAGAAATACTTCATTGGAAAAGATGTGTGAATGGCAAATAGGTACATGAAAAGATGTTCAGCACCACCTGCCTTTTGGGAAATGCAAATAAAGACCAAGATGCAATATACTTAGATGGATAGATAGCACCACCAGCTCAATGAATATGAATGTGAGCAAACTCTGGGAGATAGTGGAGGACAGAGGAGCCTGGCTTGCTACAGTCCATGTGGTCGCAGAGTATGACGCAACTTAGTGATAGAACAACAACAAGCAGTATTATTATATACCTATCTGAATGTCTAAAGTATAAAATACAGACAATACCAAATGCTGGTAAGGATGCTGAGAAACTGGATCTTTCATCCATTGTAGTGGGAATGTAAAATGGTACAATCACTCTAGAAAATAGTTCAACAGTTTCTTTAAAAAAAAAAAAAAAAACTGTTCTATTGACATCAGCAATGCAGCAGCAAGTGGTGGTGTGCAGCAAGATCTTTATTCCCTGCCCAGGAGTTGAAGCTCGGTAACCTGGATGAGAACCAGGAATCCTAGCCATCAGATCAACAAGGGCTAGAGGCTAGAAGGTAGAAGCTATTTTTCCCTGGATCTTTGCCCCCAGTGAAAAATGCATTTATCATGGAAGCAGAAACTGTAAATGCAGGTACAAAGTTTATTATTAGAGTCATAGCACAACAAGTGGGAGAGCACAGAAGCTTCTGTATTTTTAGTTAAGACAGAAGCAATGTAGAGATGCACATCCAGAGAGAAAGAGTGTGGACATCTCTGCTTATGAGGAGAGCAGTAAAGAGGTGGTTAAGTTATTTATATAGGCCAGTTCTTCCTGGTTGTTGTCTTCCTTCAGGCCAATTATCTGGATTCTTTTTCCACACCTGACCTACCCTGGCACCCTCCCCCGGGGTATGCACACACCCCTCAGCCAAGATAGGTCCTGAAGTCTTCTGGGAGGAGCAAGATTCATTATGGCCTGGCATTATCTCTTAACTTTTGACCCACATAATCTGATAGCTCAGTTGGTAAAGAATCCACCTGCAATGCGGGAGACCTGGGTTCAATCCCTGGGTTGGGGAGATCCCCTGGAGAAGAGAAAGGCTACTCACTCCAGTATTCTGGCCTGGAGAATTCCACGGACTGTATAATCCATGGGGTCGCAAAGAGTCGGACACAACCCAGCGATTTTCACTTTTGACCTACTAGGAGCCTTTCTGTGTACATGTAGTCTCTCCCTTGTCTCAAGAGAAGAGGGTGTGAAGATCCCTTAATCTTTTACTCAAATAGGGTTTTTCCCCTCTTTGTCCTTGCTATGACTATTACACTACAGTGTTTGCAAGAGACCAATGCTGGCTATTTACCCTGTTTCTGTTACTTCCATTTCGGAGGGCAAATAGGAAGCTGATTGTAAATGCCTTAATTGGAGCTCACCTATCTCTTATCTCAAGAAATGCTAACAATTAGTTAGTATCCAGCTTGAAGCCCACTTTTATCCCTCATGAAATGTGAACAGGAGACCAGTTGTAACATCTAACCTGGAGCTCATCTATATCCTACATTAGTATGACTCAGCAGTTGTACTCCTGGGCAATCACATTTATCTCAGAAAAAGGAAAACTTATGTCCACCCCAAAACCTGTACATGAGAGTTCACAGTAGCTTTATTTGTAAGAACCTAAAATTGAAATGTATGGATGTGAAAGTTGGACTATACAGAAAGCTGAGTGCCGAAGAATTGATGCTTTTGAACTGTGGTGTTGGAGAAGACTCTTGAGAGTCCCTTGGACTGCAAGGAGATCCAACCAGTCCATCCTAAAGGAGATCAGTCCTGGGTGTTCATTGGAGGGAATGATGCTGAAGGTGAAGCTCCAATACTTTGGCCACCTGATGTGAAGAACTGACTCATTTGAAAAGACTCAGATGCTGGGAAAGATTGAAGGCGGGAGATGAAGGGGACAACAGAGGATGAGATGGCTGGATGGCATCACCAACTCAATGGACATGAGTTTGAGTAAACTTTGGGAATTGGTGATGGACAGGGAGGCCTGGAGTGCTGCAGTCCATGGGGTCGCAAAGAGTCGGACACGACTGAGTAACTGAACTGAACTGAATCTGAAAATTGAAAACTACCTGGATGTCTTTCAATGGGTGAATGTTTAAACAAATTTTACATCTATTGCATGGAGTACTAGTAAGCAATAAAAAGGAATGAAGTAAAAATAGAAGCAACCACTTGGATGAATCCCAAGGACATTTGCCTGAGTGAAAAAAGTCAACCTCCCAAGCTTATATAATGCTTGTTATGGTTGTTACACAAATCTACACAGCTATAAAATGACATAGAACAATTTACAGGCCTTATACCAAGGGCAGTTTCCTGGAGTCATATGAAATATAATCATTGGGGGAATCTGGGTAAAGAGGACACAGGATCACTCTGCACTAGAGTCTCAACACCCTACACTTTACATTTATTTCAAAATAAAAAGATTTTTTCATGCTGTAGAGAAGGTATGACAGACAACCTTGGATGGACTATAGTCTGTTTTAGATATGTATTGTAGTTAAAAAAAATAGTCCTCATCTTGTTTAGAAATATATATTATAGTGTTTACAGATGAAACTATGTCTTGTCTTGGATCTAGTGAGGAAACTATGCAGATGATGAAACAAAACTGCCCACATGTTGAGAATTATCGAAGCTGGGTGATGGGTGTACAAGGTTCCTTATACTATCGTGTCTCCCTTTGTACACATTTGAAAGTTTCCATAATAAAACAGTTTTCAAATGTAAATGAAATACAAGTTATGAGAGTTCCTTGGGATTCCTGACTGTGTATATCAGTAAAAGGCTCCTGCTCCCAAGATGGGCTCAGACCATTTGGTCTCCAGGCACAGACCCGGGTTTGCTCAGGTCAGTTCAGGACCCCATCATTAACATAACATAAGACACCTTTGTCACATATAGGACATTTCAAGGGTTGTAGGAGCTCTGTGCCAGGAACAGGTTGAACATCAAGCATCTATTTATTTTTATAAATCACAGTATTGCAGATTCCAGCCACATACAATAACACAAAAATCATTTCCAAGTGTGTTAAAAACTTAAATGTCTTAAGTGAAAGTGAAGTCACTCAGTCGTGTCTGGCTCTTTGCGACCCCATGGACTGGAGCCTACCAGGCTCCTCTGTCCATGGAATTTTCCAGGCAAGAGTATTGGAGTAGGTTGCCATTTCCTTCTCCAGGGGATTTTCCGGACCCAGGGATCGAACCCAAGTCTCCCGCATTGCAGGCAGACACTTTACCATCTGAGCCACCTAGGAAGCCTAAATGTCTAAAGAAAAATACAAAACATGAAAGGAGAATATCTTTATAACCTTGGGGTAGAAAAGAATTTCCTAAACACACAAAAAATAAAGTACGATTTCCCTGATGGTCCAGTAGATAAGAACCCGCCTACCAATGCAGGTGGCACAAGTTCGATCCCTGGTCCAGGAAGATTCCACATGCCGTGGGGCAACTAAGCCCATGGGCCCTGTGCTCTGCAGCCTGAGCGCCGTAACTGCTGAGCCCATGTCATGTAGCTACTGAAGCTTGTGCGCCCTAGAGCCTGTGCTCTGCAACAAGAGAAGCCACCGCAGTGAGGAGCATGTGCACCGCAACTGGAGAGGGAAGCCCTCACGCGGCAACGAAGACCCAGAGCCCCCGGAGGCAGATAAGCAATAGTGTTTCCATGTACGAGGGATAAAAACATTCTGAAAAAATATAAACTATACATGATAACGTTGGCAAATTTGTCTATATTAAAATTGAGAACTCCTTGGGAATTCCCTGGAAGTCCAGTGGTGAGGACTCTGAGCTTTCACTGCAGAGGGCCTACGTTGGATCCCTGATTGGGGAACTAAGATCCCACAAGCCATATGGCATGGCTAAAAAAAAGTAAATAAATAAATTAAGAACTTCTGTTCATCAAAAATACCTTAAAGAGACAAGACATTACAAACAGGAAAATGATAGTTGTAGCACAGTTAAGTGACAAAGATTTAGAATCCAGAATAGAGGGAGGAAAGTATATGTATATAAAACTAGACTCACATAGAAATATAGTTTTTACATTAATGATTATATTAAAGATAAAACAACAGACAGACACTTCACATTAAAGGAAATACAAATAATGCATAAACATAGATATTCAACTCATGAGTAAGCAGAGAATTTTAAATTAAAATTTAAGATCTTAAAATTCTTAAAATTCAAGAATTTAAAATTTAAAATTTTTTAATTAAAATTTTAAATAAAAATTAAGATCCCATCTCATACCCATCAGCCTGTCAAAAATGAAAATGTCCAACAATGCCCATCCCAAGAGTTGGGAGGATGTAGAGTGGCGAGAGCATTCATACGTACTGTCTGAAGTCTAAATTGGTAGGATAGTTTAGGGAAGAGTGTGGTATACCCAGGACCTAGGGATGTCACCCCTAGCTGTCTATACCCAGGAGCATAAATTCACACCACAGGTAATGATTTCATCCAAGGGGGGTGAAAATCTTAGCTATTACAATAGTTTGTGATCCTCCAAAGAGTCACAGAAGTTTAAAATATACAGTATATTTGTGGTATTAAGTTTTCATTGGGGTGAATAGGAAAACAATGTATAAGAGGCTTTTTGGATGGGGACAGTCCCTTGAAAAAGAGTTGGGAAACACTGGGAGAAAGTCTGGGACGTGTGCCCTGGAGGCATGTGGGTCTGCATCACCATCCTTTGTACCAGCGACAGACTGGGAAACACTGGCTGTTCTGCAGCAGTGCAGCCTGCCTGCAAAACTGAAGATATTCACAAAATCAAGACTGTGCATCAGGGAGACTGAATCAATCACAGCTACATGAGCTGTTGGGTAAAAAAGCCAATCAGAGAAGAAAAGCTACTGGATGGTTCCTTTTATATGAGGTCAAACCATGCAAAACTCAACAGAAATACATGCTAAAGCAAAGATAGCCTGGGTATAATTTATAAAAAGCTTGAAATACTGGATAACTCTAAAGGAGAGAGTGGGGAGTGGGCTTGAAGTGGGATATGCAGGAGTTTGAATTCTATGAGTCTGTATTTTCTTAAACAGGATGATAAATATCAGGATGATAAAAATGTATTTATTAATTTGCAAACAATATTTGCATCTATATACTGTATATTTCTTTGGAGATACATATATTTAATAATCAGGCATTAGCATTTTTAACTGCAGTACTCTTGCCTGGAAAATCCCATGGACGGAGGAGTCTGGTAGGCTGCAGTCCATGGGGTCTCGAAGAGTCGGACACGACTGAGCGACTTCCCTTTCACTTTTCACTTTCATGCATTGGAGAAGGAAATGGCAACCCACTCCAGTGTTCTTGTCTGGAGAATTCCTGGGACGGGGGAGCCTGGTGGGCTGCCATCTCTGGGGTCGTACAGAGTCGGACACGACTGAAGCAACTTAGCAGCAGCAGCAGCATTTTTAAGGGCTTTATACCATGTATAAAGTATGGTAAGGCATACCATCTATATCTGATACATTGGTAAGTGATTTTGAATCTAATTCAACTGGAGGGGTCTTGGGTGTCTTGCCACTGGATATAACTGTGTGTCCTTGTTTATGGAAGTGGTGGGGACTGAATGGTAGGTGATGTATAGTGATGGTGTGAGGTCAACCAGTGCACTCCTTCAACCAGATTATATTTTTGCAGCAAGAATGGTTTGAGAATCTGGTTCCCTGAGCCCCTCTCTCCTTTCAAAGAAGGACTGTTTATCCCTGAAAGACCTGTCTCCTTTTCCATGTGTTGCCTCCCTCAGTCCTCTTTGGCAGCTTCTCTCTCTCCTTCCAGCCCTCCCTGATGGAGCTCTGGACACGGCCCTCCGTGGAGATGAGGCGGGCAGTGAGGAGGACCTGTATGAGGATGTGCACAGCTCCAGCCACCACTACAGCCACACTGGAGGGGGCGGCGAGCAGTTGGCCATCAACGAGGTACAGTCGGGGCTGCGTGGGTGGACAGGGCTGGGACGCATGGCCTTCCTAGGGGAGCAACTTCAGCACATTCATGCAGGCCCGGACAGCCACAGACTGCGTTCCAAGCAGATGACAGTGGCACAGTGTGCACTTGGCACGGTTTCAGCCTGTGGCTCTCACTTTGGAATGTGGTGTCCACGAGCAGAGCTTGTCAAATCCGAGGTCCCTCCTCTCTGCCTTTATGGGGCCCTCAGGGAACCCAGAATATAGGTGTTGTCCCCAGCACCTATGACATAACCCCTGTAATATCATCCTCAGTGGGAGATCTGCTTGGGAGGAAGGAGACAGGGGTTAGCCCCTTACATGATTTAAAATAGCCATGAAGTAATGATTTCTTCAAAATCCATTATTCATAAGGATTAAGCATCCAAATAAATTGATTTTTCCAATATTTGAAGCCTTTCTTTAAGTGCTTCTAATAAGCTGTTTTGAGTAGAAGGGGCTCCAAAATGATGTCATCTTAAGCATAATTCACAGAAAATATCTTGCTTTTCCTTGATGACTCAGCTGCCCTTCCCAGTGTTGGGGCCCAACCCTGGTGGGAGGCCGTGTACGGCGGGGGAGAACCTCCCACCCCTTGGATCAGAACTCCTCCCTGCAGTGGCTAGACACACAGATCTGAGCAGGTAGCCCTGTGAGCACTGATTTACTGAGCTGAAAAATAGGATGACCATGTGGTTGCAGGAGGACAGACTGAAATAACAAACGTGAGTAACGTGGCATGTGGTAGGTTCTTGGTCTCCAATGATGAGGATGATAATGAGGAAGAAACAGTAACGTAAAGCTTTCCAGGACTCTGAAAAGGTGTGGGGTTATCTGATTGGCCATCAGTGCAGCCTAGTTACAGCTTTCCTGTCTGCTTTTTATAGCCTTCTCCTACCTGATGGTGGAATCTGGCCGGTCACGTTGTGCTGCTAGTTGGGGATGTGCCTTTTTGACCCTTGACAAATTGTCCACTCTCAGATGCTTTGGATGAGGAAAGCTAAGAGCCAGAAGTGCTCCAGAAGAACAAATAATCTCTGATGTGGGGCAGGAGGGGCCACGTTTTGATAGAAATGAAGGCAATTAGGACTATGAATTGTATAGGACCTATTTTGACTGCTTAGAGAATTTGTTTCCTGTTTGGGTCAAAGATCCTGCCTGGTGTTTGAGGTTACTGAGAGGACAGGGTGGTGATGTTGTGTTTATGTTTAGAACCCTCAGTGCTTCCAAGGTTCTGGTCTTCCCCGGACCCTGTGAGAGCCCCCGGGATGGAGGGGGGATGGCAAAGCGCACCGCAGAGGAGGGCCAGGGCCAGCTGCAGAGCCCCTCCGGTGACGCAGTGAACTGACTCGGGGCAGAGACTGGGATGCTCTCCCCATGAGACCCACTGGCACTTCCAGACCCCAATGTACAACGTCCTGAAGCAGGCAGCACAGCGCAGAGCAGGGCATGGGTCTGACCCCCTTCCTGACACTGGGTAGTGGAGGAGCTGCTGCAGGTTATTCCGTCTCAGCCTCTGTTTCCTCGATGTGGGGTAGATGTTGCACCTGTGCCCAGTGGCATGTCAGAATCACTGTGCCCAGGTGTACTGGATACTCAGGAAAGGCAGTATTTGTTATGATTTGTTGGCAGCATTCACGAGATTCACCTTATTGGGAACTCCAAAGAGACGTAAGAGTTGAGTCTCCAGTGACAGGCTGGTTCACCCAGACTTGTGAGGGCAGCACGTCCTCCTCTGCGTCCCTGGCCCCTCTCATGCTCATGGCTCTCACATGTGTGGCAAGAAGGCTTGCTGGGGCTCAGCGTGGGTTTCAGGCTTGGAAATAACAGAAGCCACAGGTGTCAGAGAAAAGTCCATACTAAATAACATCACTTGTATTTTCTAAGAACATATGAGTGTCATGCTCTAAATTGGGACCCTTTCTTATTCCTGGTGACCTAAGAAGGAGCGATCACTCCTCAGTCTCCTAAGCAGGAGGAAATGGAAACCACCTGGGCTGAAAAGCAGGCACATCACAGGGGCACAGTGAAGCCCTTTTGTGTTCTGAGTGTGTGAGGAGCGCGTGTGTGTGACCACGTGAGGGTCTGGATGTGGAGTGTACGCCTGTGTGTGGTATGCATGAGACACTCATTTACTGTGTGTGTGTGTCAGGCAGTGTCCCAGCCTTGGGACAGAGCTGTGCACAGGATGTAGTCCTGCTTTCAGGGAGCTGACGGCGGGGGTTGGGGCAGACAGCGCCCGTCTGTATAGGTCCCTGGCTTTTACTGCATGTGCCCTAATGGAAGGAGAAGGGGCCACAGCGGTGTCTTTTCCCTGTATTTCCTGCACCTAACTTGCACCTCACAGCTCGTGATGGTCCAGTTCCTGCAGGATGAGTTAGTGTCAGGGCCCAGAAGTGTCCCCTCTCATCATTGTCCCCTCCAGATGCCTGTGACCGGGCCCAGGCCTGGGCCTGCTTGTCTGCCCAATTTTTACCCTCCTTCCATTCTCTCCCTGCCTCTATGGTTTCAGCCATGCCCTGCTGAGCCCGCGACATCCCTGAGGTCAGGCTTGAGGCGTTCTTACCCCAGGGATTTTTTTTTTTTCTGAAGAGTTGAAGGCTGAAAGTAGGCAATGTCCTTGGAAGACATGATTCCCTTTTCATTTTAACCCCCACACCAAGTTGTGAGATAGAACCAGAGGATGGTAGGCACAGCTCCCAGCCAGGAGGCCTGGGATCTCCTGGTGGCCACTCACTACCCTGCAGACAACAGTGTCTCCCTTCTGGGCCAGGCCAAGCTGCACTGCAGGATGGCACGCGTGGGGAGGGGGGCTTGCCCCCAGCTCTGCCCACTGCCTTCATGGAGCTAAGTGCCTTTGTGTGTCTGGCTCCCCTCTAAGCACTTGTGTATGGAGCTGCTCTGATGGCCCTGGTCCAGGAGGGCAAGGTAAACTGGGGTCAGCTCGTGGATCATCCCGCTGAGAGAAGATGACACCGAGACTAGAGGGCAGACAGACATAAAGCTTGTACTCCAACCTGGGGCTTAAAACGTTTTTAAGGAGTTTTGCCAATAAGTAAGCCAGCACAGCTTCCCTGAGATGACTCAGACAGTAAGGAATCTGCCTGCAATGTGGGAGACCCAGGTTTGATCCCTGGATTGGGAAGATCCCCTAGAGAAGGAACTCGCAACCCACTCCAGTATTCTTGCCTGGAAAATCCATTGACAGAGGAGCCTGATGGGCTCCGTCCCTGAGGTTGAAAAGAGTCAGGCGTAACTGAGTGACTGCCTCACACACACAGCAGCACAGCAGGTAGGAAGCAGGACTGGCCTGGCCCACGGGGCCACAGAGTCACCAAGGGTAGAAGGTAGTGTGGCTTCCTGTTGCTCCTAGCACTTATTGGTGGAGCATTTAGAGAACACAACAGGACGCAAGGCCGACTTGTGACCACCCCTCCATGGAGGGGGTCTTCCCCCCTCTCTCCAGGAGTTTCTGTCTTCCCCAGTGCCTGGGACTCTGGATATCTGTCCCCAGACCTGACATGGTTCTTGCACCCACTCCCCAGCCCCAGGGAGGAGCCCAGTGCTAGTCAGTGTCCATGGCCAGCAGCCCAGGGCAGCCTCTTCCTTCAACTCCCAAAGCCTTGCCGCTATCTCCACAGCAGTCCTGCCCGCTCACAGACCTGCACACCAATCCACGCCACCACCCTGGTGGGCCAGGCCCTGCTGCCTCCTCCACCTACCTTCCTCTCCCTGGCTTGGATCCTTCGAGCCTGAACCCCTCGGGGGCCTAGGCCTTTGCTTGCAAGCTTTTTTTGGCTTTGCTTTTGGTCATGAAATACTGAAAGCCTATTGCTATTGTCTTTCCTGCCATGTACCCAGACACCAGAATCTGAAGCCTGGGTGCCCAAGGTTGGACAGAGGCCACCTCTCAGTTCTCTGTCCTGGCCCAAGTCCAGAGGTTCTTCTCCCACTGAAACTCTGCTGGGCTGCTCAGCTGTAGAGGGAAGAGAAACCTCATCCCAGAAATGGGCCATGACTGAAGTCCTAAAGCACGCCCCCTGATGCCAGGTAGGTCTTGTAGACCCACAGCAGTCAGCACTGCCCTGACCAGTGGCCTGAAGACACACAGCCATCTGTGCCCTCTTTCCTGGGTGTCTGATGGCACTAGGGGTAAAATGACCCAGGTCAGAGGTCTGAGCCATACCCCACCAGAGGCATGATATTTGGGGTGCAGGGAGCCCCTACAATCCTTGTAAGAGGTTGAGAGAGAAAATCTTGAACCAGTTTTTTGAAGAACTGGGCAGGAGCAGAAGACTGTTTTCCCCTACTAGACAGATAGGTTAAACCTTCAGATCTGCAGGGAGCAGACAGCCCATCTGGACATATCCTGACCCTCCTCTGCCGCACCTACAGGTATTTCACCTGCACTGTTCAGCAGGATGGTAACGTCTTCAGGTAACCTCATCTCTCACATGCATATAGAGCTGGCACACACACGGAACCTGAACATACAGTCACCCACAAGGGAACACCCCGCCTCTGCACATAATCCCACCATGGGTTCCTCCTACTCCAGGAGCCACAGAGCTGAGCATGGAGCCTGGAAACTTCTGCCCACATCTGAGATGCTCTTCAGTTTTCTTGGCCCCCTCAGCTGCAGCCTTCTGACCCACTGGAGGAGCACAGTGACTGTGACAGAGCTCCTCACGTGGATGGAACAAGAGGCTTGCGTGTGAGCTCTGAGCCCTTCAAGGTTAAGACTGCAGGCTCTGACTGGGAGGCAATAGAAATCCCTAGGTAGTGGACATAGGGTTTGTTTTTTTTTTTTAAGCTGCTGAATAAAATTGTTCCCTCAAAAGTCAACTCAAAATGGATTAATGACTTAAATGTAGGACCTGAGACCATTAACCTCCTAGAAGAAAACAAAGGGAAATCTTGGCATTGGTCTGGGTGATGATTTTTAGATATGACACATTTGAAAAACACAGGCAGCAAAAGCAAAAATAGGTGGGATTGGATTGCATCAAACTAGAAAGCTTTTGCACAGTAAAAGGAAATCATTAACAGACTGAAAAGGCAGTCTATGGAGTAGGGGAATATATTTGTAAACCATGTATCTGATAAAGGGTTAATAGGCAAAATCTCTTAAGGGACTCACAACTTAGTAGCAAAACAAACAAAAACAAATAACCCAATTTAAAAATGGGCAAAGGGACCTGAATAGACATTTCTTGAAAGAAAATACTCAATGTCATTCAACATTGGAAAGGCAAATCAAAACCATAATGAAGTATCACCTCACAATTAGAATCGCTGTTATTAAAGACAAAAGATCGTGTTAGTGAGGGTGGAGACTAGAAAACCCTTACACACTGATGATGGGAATGTAAATTGGTACAGCTACTTTGGAAAACAGTATGGAGATTCCTCAAAAAATTTAAAATAGAACTGTTACATGATACAACAATCCCATTTCTGGATGTATATCCAAAGGAAATGAAATCAGGATCTCTCAAGAGATATTTGCACTCCCATGTTCATTGCAGCATTATTCACAATAGTCAAGACATGGAAATCTAATACCTAAGTATTAGGTATTATACTTAATATCCAGATGAATGGATGAAGAAAAATGTGGTATATGTATTATTCAACCTTAAAAAAGAAGGAAATCCTGCCCTTTGCAACAATGTGAATGACCCCTATGCTAAGTGACACGGAAAGACAAATACTGCATAATTTCACTTATATCTGTAATCTAAAAGTCAAACTCATACAATCAGAGTAGAATGGTTGCTAAGGGCTGAGGGGCGGGGGAAGAAATGGGAAAACGTTGGTCAATGAGTACAAAGTTTTAATTATACAAGATGAGTAAGTTCTGGGGATCTAATGTACAGCATGATGAATATAATTAACAATATTGTACTTAAAATTTGCTAAGTAATTAGCTCTTAAGTGTTCTCACCACACAGACAAAATGGTACCTCTTTGAGGTGATGGAAATGGTAGTTAATTTGGTTGTGGGGGTAATATTATAGTGTATGTCTAATATCCAGTCGTGCGCCTTAAATATGCACAATCTTTGTCAGTTACACCTCAATGAAACTGGGGAGGAGGGTCGGCAGCTGAAGAAGCCAGATGCTTTCTCATAGGAACAAAATGCTGCGCTGATAGGCAAGGTCGGTAAGCTGAGTCAGGGCCTTCCTGGAGCACCTCTGCATGGAATGCTGTCTATCCAGAATTCAAATTCCTGGGCGAGCTTCTGAAAGCAAATTGTCTGACTTTTCAGAGCCGCACTCACTAGTCTGTGAAGTCAGGGTCAAAGAGAGTCCTTGGTGTTAGGACTCAGAACCCTTGGCCTCCGGCGCCCCGAGCGCCACCCTGGTCTAATGTGCGCCCGACCGTTTAGGAACCCGGATCACTGAGACCACCAGCGAGGAGGCGCTCCGGGCGGAGCTGGGAGCACGCCGGCTCGCCCGGCCCCACCCCCTGCCCCGCCCACGTCTGTGGCCCGGTGGCTGGGCTGGGACCTGGGGGGAA
>NW_011494663.1:141094-141751 GCF_000754665.1 Bison bison bison | reverse complement strand
CCTGATCTCAGGTGGCCTCAGCCTGCAGCGGCTTGAAGCAGGGCTTCAGTTCCCTGCCAGAGACTGAGTTGGGTCACAACAGTTAGAGACCCAAATCCTGACCACTAGATCAGTGGTCGGTGACAAGGCCCTGGCCCTTCAGCTTTGCAGAAAAGATTTCCCACAAAGAGAGTAATGAGAGAGTAATGAGAGAGTAATGAAGTAAGTCAAAGGCGTACTAGTAGGAAGAAGTGTACGGTACGTGTGGATAGACTCATGGGCACACTCAGAGGCACACCCTTATGGTAGTTGGAATCACTTTTATGGGGCATTTGCTCCAAGTTGCCTTTGGCCAGTCATTTTGATTTGCCTGGTTCTGAGTATGTATTTGGTATATCTCGGGACCCTCCCATGTGCCTGTGCATCTCAGTCAAGATGGATTCCACTGCAGAGGCCTATGGGTAGACTTAGCATCACTCCCCTTTTGACCTCCAAGGAGCTTTCTAGTTAGGAAGGTCTCCTTAACTTCAAGAATGAGAAATGTGTGGTATCTTATCTTTATATGGGCAGGGCTCAGCCTTCTCTCTTTGTCCTGCTTATTGATATTTTGGAGTTCCTGTCCACAGGGAATAAACTCTTAATTGCTCACCCTGGGTGGGGGCAGTGGGGGGTCTACCT
>NW_011494663.1:130791-140994 GCF_000754665.1 Bison bison bison | reverse complement strand
GCCGCCGAGGAGAGGCCTCCGCCGCAAGCCCCGGGTGCTAGGGCCCGTCTGTGTGTGTATCCCCTGGGGTGCGGCCAGGTGGGTGACTCAGGGACTAGGTAACACATGTGCCACTCCTGTCGCGCGCGTGTGTGTGTAAAATGGCGCGTCTGTGTGTGTAACTGAGGATGCAGATGCAGCTGTGGCCGCAGCTATCTGGCTGTCAGGGAACCTTGCACATGTGACCGCTGTGTGAGCAGATCTGGACATGCTTTTCTGTATGTGTTGAGGTGTCTGAGGATGAGTGGTTTCCTCTGTTCATGTTATCTGCAGTTGCTTTTACCATTTTAGGTCTTAAGTGGTCTCAGTCAGCATGCCCCCCACCAAAGGCATGGCCACCCACCACCCTGCCTCTTGCCCATGGGCATTCTGAACATCCCCACGCCCAGGATGCTTGCGCAGGGGGCCGTGGGAGCCAAGCCCTGTTCCCAAGACTGTCGGAGTGGAATCCTCCAACAACCCGCATGTGTGAGACAGAGAGGAGGTGGGGCAGGGTGGGGAGGGTGATGGGTGATTATCAGGGGGCACTTTGAGGCAGAGCCTGGCTTTCCCAGGCCTCTCAAAATCTCAGAAACACGAAAAGGTATCCTGCCCCCTGTCCTTGGCTTGTCCTAGTCTTGAAGTTGACTCCCCCTTCACTGGTGCAGTCCCCCACCTGCCCCCACATAAAAACCGCACACCTCAGAGGCAGCTTGTGCTCTCCATTACCAGGCCAAGAGTGAGCCCAGAACCCTCACCGCTGGGCCTGCCTAGGTTGAATTTTGGCTTCAGTGCAGCTGTACTTCAGAGTGCCAGGAAGGGCCCCTGTCCAGAAGCACACCAGTGTTGGCTCTGGTGGCCGCTGGGCTGTCCTGGAGGTAGACTGCATCTCTGACCCCTTGGAGCTACATTCTGTGTTGGTGATATTACACAAATGGTTAATGTCATAGCTGTAACTCAACTAAGAACCTCCCATTTGTGGATATACAGGGGAGCTTGGTGATCCAGCTCCCTGTAACTCTGAGCTGATGGGGAGCAAGGCACAGGGAAATTGTGGAAGTTGCTCATGGCTCCCCTGTTCCCAGCAAGGTGCTGGGACTCGAAAGTGACCACCATGGGCCTTTAGGTGACTGATCAGGATGAGTATGGGGTTGTCCATAAAGGTGTCAGGAATCCTGGTCTCTCCAAGAAGCTGTGCCTCTTTGCTCCAAGCTGGAGCCCTTCCAGCTGAGCAGAAAACCACCTGTGAAGGATCCACACCTCTCTGCAAAGACTGGCAAGAGCAGGAAGCACTGGCCATTCAGGAGGGGCTGTTGCTTGGGGCTCATTTGAGGGAATATGAGACGAGGGGAGACGCCTGACCTGGCTCCTCTGGGGGAATAACCTGGTGTGTCTGCAGTACTCCTTCCCTGTGTGGGGACCAGTGTGTGCAGCGTGCGACCTGCAGATGGACAGCATCCGCCTGCCATCTAGCAGATTGTTCTCAGATCAGAGTGTAGCATCCCATTAGCCAGCGTGTGAAAGTGCACTGGCAGATTTGCGCTGGGGGACTTGCAGGAACAGGGAGTCTCAGAACACTCACTTCTCCAGGATCAAATCTACAAAGCTTAATAAACAAGAAGCTCTGTTCCCTGCCAGATCCTAACTCCAGGTTACCTAAGCAGCTCCAGGAGTGAATCCTCCCGTCTCTGTAACTCATCACTCAAAACATACAAATCTTCCCAAATAGCCTCCATCCTGATGGGCACACTCACCCTTGGTCACTGTCCCTGTTCTGGGATGTTCACCTGCAGCTATGTCCACACTGGCTCACCCATACCACCTTTGAGCCACTGTGCTTCCTCCTGGTCTGGAGCCAGACCCACCAAGACCTGGATGGCAGCCTGCTTATGCTAACTGCCCAGGCGGATGCCTGCTCCCAAGGCTGCAGCTGGCCAGTTCCTCTTGTTTGGCCTCGCCAAGTCCACTTGTCTCATCCTGGCCTCACTGCAGCCAGGAGGTTTCTCCCTGGAGGAAAGGACAAACCCATAGTAGATCTTCTTAGCTGGATGAGTACAGTGGTGTCTTGAGGAGGTCTGCGATCCCCAGGATTCGCCCAGTGCTTTGAGCCCAGGGTCCCTGGGTGGACCACAGAAATGTGAAGCCCATGAAGAGCTGCTGCCATGAGAGTGGGTGTACATATAAGCTGTAGATTATTCTGAAAAGTGGTTTCACTGGGGTTTGGAACAGGCTTAAACCCCACCCACCAAAACATAAAGCACCTCATGGTAGTCCCTGAACATGCTTTCTCAGGCCCTACCCTGGAGGCAAGGCCCAGCTGGAATGGGCACCAGTACCTGAGCACCCCTCCCACCTCCCGCCCTGTCCCTTTCGGACACTGTGGAGACAGCAAGTGGAACTGAGGTGGAGACCAGCCAGTCTTGCTAGTTCCTGTTTTGGTGGGAGGATTACCATGCATACCACCCTAGGAGCGCCCAGAGAAGGCCCCCGCTGGGCAGCAGCTCAGAAGAGGAAACAGCACAGAGGGCCTGTCTGGTGATGCCCCAAGGCCTTGACCACTTGGCCAAAGAGCTGGCCCAGGTCTGTGACAATGACAGCCAACACTTGGCCCTAGTAGAGGGGCACGGCCCTCACCTCCTGGGCAGCCCCAGTCCGCTCCTCCTCCTGCCCAAAGCCCACAGAGCCACTTGTCATTCACGGAGCAGATACTGAGCCCCCATGACATGAAAGCAGGACTCAGCCTGATCTCAGGTGGCCTCATCCTGCAGCGGCTTGAAGCAGGGCTTCAGTTCCCTGCCAGAGACTGAGTTGGGTCACAACAGTTAGAGACCCAAATCCTGACCACTAGATCAGTGGTCGGTGACAAGGCCCTGGCCCTTCAGCTTTGCAGAAAAGATTTCCCACAAAGAGAGTAATGAGAGAGTAATGAGAGAGTAATGAAGTAAGTCAAAGGCGTACTAGTAGGAAGAAGTGTACGGTACGTGTGGATAGACTCATGGGCACACTCAGAGGCACACCCTTATGGTAGTTGGAATCACTTTTATGGGGCATTTGCTCCAAGTTGCCTTTGGCCAGTCATTTTGATTTGCCTGGTTCTGAGTATGTATTTGGTATACCTCCATCAGTCCACTCCTCTGTGAACAAGCCAGGATTCCCTCTTTCCAGAGTTGGTGGACAGAGGGCAGAGGGTAGAGGAGCACCTCTACCCCCTGACATGCCCTCCCTGGCTCTCTCCACAGCTCATCAGCGATGGCAGTGTGGTCTGTGCCGAAGCGCTCTGGGACCATGTCACCATGGATGACCAGGAACTGGGCTTCAAAGCTGGAGATGTCATCGAAGTGATGGACGCCACCAACAGAGAGTGGTGGTGGGGCCGCGTCGCTGATGGCGAGGGCTGGTTTCCAGCGAACTTTGTGCGGGTATGGCACTGGCCCTGGCTTTTCCTAAGCCTGAGAAGAGCCAGCAGCGGGCTCTGAAACACAAGCCTGAATCTGCTCTGGGGTCTGAGGTGCTGGATGTGGATGTCTCACCCATGGGTGGGACTGCAGGCTCAGGGCTGGGTGAGCTTCCCAGGAAGCCCAGCCTGGGAATTGAGACACAGCCTTCCTCCTGCGCCACCACCAACTGCACCTTACCCCTACCCTCTCTCCAGGAGTCCTCAGTGGCCAGAGAAGAATGGGTCAGAAATGATGGGTCCCTCTGGGGACAGAGGGTCTGCATGTTAGAATACCACTGCCACAGGCAGCTGGGCCTCCCAGATTTCCAGAAGCTATGCAGACCATCTGCGCAGATCCTCAGTTCTAACTTTCACAACAGTCCTGGACTCTGGGAACTGTCACTACACCTAGGGAATTGACGCAAGAACAAGCTCAGTCTTTAACCCAGGAGATCACAGGGAGCAAACCCAGACCTAAGGCAGCCTTTGGTCTCCAGGGAAGGAATCCTGGTGCAGCCTCCGAAAGGTCAGGCAGAGGGCAGTGGGGAGGGGAGGCCTCAGGCCCTGAGGTTCATTGCTTCTCTTGCCCCAGATCTCCTGGGTTAACAGCCCTCTCTGCCCCCTGAGCCTTTCCTAGTTATCGTCTCAGAGCCAGCAAGGCCACATCACCTGTCCACTTGCTTCACAGCCCCCAGTAGGCCCAGTGTGAGCAGGTGCTGGCAGAACCCCTATAGTGAGCATCTGCACCGTTCTAGCCTCTGTGCTGGCAGAGCCGAACATAAGGGAGAAAATGGGGACTGGGTACCCGCCTTCGGACCTGCTCTCCCCTGTCCCTCTGGGCACTATTCAGGTGATGCAGGAGCTTCCTGCCCCTGTGATGCCGTGAGTCATCTGAGTGTCAGTTCCCTGCCGTCAGTGTGTGGGATGCTGGGCCCTGACCCTGGGGGGACTCTGACTGGCCGTGTTGCCTGCAGCTGCGGGTGAACCAGGACGAGCCTGCAGACGATGAGGCACTGGGGCCTGGGCACCAAGGGACTGGGGATGGCGGGGGCACCGAGGCGCAGGGCAGCAGGGACCAGATGCGGACCAATGTCATCAACGAGATCCTCAGCACGGAGCGAGACTACATCAAGCACCTGCGGGACATCTGCGAGGTGAGGCTGCTGGCAGGTGGGCGGGCTGGTGGGGCGGGGGCCCAGAGGGGAGCCTGACCACCCGCACCCCCAGGGGTACCTCAGGCAGTGCCGCAAGCGGGCAGACATGTTCAGCGAGGAGCAGCTGCGCATCATCTTCGGGAACATCGAGGACATATACAGGTGCCAGAAGGCCTTTGTGAAGGCGCTGGAGCAGAAGTTCAACCGGGAGCGGCCGCACCTGAGCGAGCTGGGTGCCTGCTTCCTGGAGCACGTGAGCACACTGGCCCCGGGCCCTGGGCCCCAAGCCCTCCCTGGGCAGCAGCCCCTGCTCTGCCCATCTCTGCTGGGGGCTCGCCCTACCCCACCAGCCCTGGCCCCAACTGCCCTCTCCCTTCTACTGTGTTTTAGAAGTGTCACCATTTCTGGGGGTCAGCGTGGGGTGAGGCCCAAGGAAGAGAATGCTCCTTGGAGCAGGAGGGCCTAGGCTTCAGCCCTGAAAGGAACTGCCTGGGGCAGAGGCGGGCTGGGCACCCCTAAGGACATTCCTAGCAAATTCTGGGGTTCTTCACACAGTAAGCACACTGAAATTTGGGTTGAAGTAATTCTTATTTCCACTCTAAATGCCGGTTGACATTTAGCCAAGGTTCATTGGACTGGTCTGGGGTAGATAGACTAATTTTTATCCCTCTCCTGTGGCAGTCACACGAGGTTGAGCAGAAGATGCCTTGGCCAGCCCATCAAGGACAACCTGTGTTCCTTTCTGGCTACTAGCAGTGGGGGGTGGGGAGGCCCTGCCACCTCTTGCCAGTGGCAGATGGAGAGCTGAGGGAGACCTCAGGAGCAGGTGGTGTGTCTGGGTACCTGAGCGGCTGTGGATCTGGGTCCATTTATCAACAGGCAGGAGAAGGCAATGGCACCCCACTCCAGTACTCTTGCCTGGAAAATCCCATGGATGGAGGAGCCTGGAAGGCTGCAGTCCATGGGGTCGCTGAGGGTCAGACACAACTGAGCAACTTCCCTTTCACTTTTCACTTTCATGCATTGGAGAAGGAAATGGCAACCCACTCCAGTGTTCTTGCCTGGAGAATCCCAGGGACGGGGGAGCCTGGTGGGCTGTTGTCTCTGGGGTGGCACAGAGTCGGAAACGACTGAAATGACTTAGAGTTGTGACGGGGAAGTGGGAATTAGGGCAGGTCTAACAAGGCATGCTATGAGCATTACCCAGTGTGACCGTCACAGCGGCCTGTCAGGCAGCCAGCTGCTGCCACCCTCCTTTCCCACCTGAGTTCACAAAGTCCTAGGCTGCTAAATGCCAGCCCTGGTCTCCTGACTCCAGGTAGATGAAAGATACACACAAAAACAGACACAGTGAGTCTCCCATACGACACACGTGCAACATGGATATGTCTGTGTCACGTGGTGTTGAAAAAAGAAGTTGACAGTGGCTGTCTTCAGATGTGAAGCCAGAGCTTTGTAAGGAAGAAACAAAACACTGGGCTGAGAAGAAAGACAGCCTGGGAGGCACAGCCATTGGCCCGGCACCCATTTCATCTCAATCTCCCTCTCCCTCCTTTTTGGCCTTTCATATTAGTATCATTGATTTCACCCCAGTACCTGGCATACTGTCAGAATATCTGCTGAGAGCCCAGGAGAGAAAGCCAACTAGCAATAGGCACTCTGTACCTGAGTTTTCTGGGGTCTTTCATGTCCTTGGGCATGATTCTGCATAGCTTGTGCCCAAAGAGGCAGGTAGACAGAGCCTGAATCCCCTGCAGTCTCTCCCACCCCTTTCCCAACACTGCCCATGGCCTGGGGGAGCAGGAGACTGTCTTCTCACCCTGAGCTCTGCCTGCAGCAAGCAGACTTCCAGATCTACTCAGAGTACTGCAACAACCACCCCAATGCCTGCATGGAGCTCTCACGCCTCACCAAGCTCAGCAAGTATGTGTACTTCTTCGAGGCATGCCGGCTGCTACAGAAGATGATTGACATCTCCCTGGATGGCTTCTTGCTGACACCCGTGCAGAAGATCTGCAAGTACCCTCTGCAACTGGCAGAGCTGCTCAAGTACACACACCCCCAGCACAGGTAGGAGGGTGCTGGGGGAGAGGGGTGGCTCTCCAGGCCTTGGGTCAGCCCATTTGTTGAGGCTCATAGTGTGCTGGGCAATGCTGCAGGGATTGGGGCAACAGCACAGGCTTAAAATATCTAACAGTCCCTGCCTTCATAAGCTATCCTTGATGTGAAGGAAGAGGGCATAAGTAGGATATAAAGTTCTGCTCTGTGCCTCCTTTATGGAGAAGATGGGAGTGTGCACTTGACAAGTGGAGAAATGGCCCGGGGCAGAGCCCTCGAGGGAAGCAGCTCCACTGGAGGGTCCAGGATGTTCCCAGCCCTTCTCTGCTCTTGATCCAGTAAGCCCTCTGCTGTCTCTGTTTGGCCCCAGGGATTTCAAGGACGTGGAAGCTGCCTTACATGCCATGAAGAATGTGGCCCAGCTCATCAATGAACGGAAACGGAGACTTGAAAACATCGACAAGATTGCTCAGTGGCAAAGCTCTATAGAGGACTGGGAGGTGAGGATCCAATACCTCAGAAAATACCAAAGGGCTTGGCCCTGGCATTAAAACCATGCTTGCCCCTGAGAAATCGTAAGAGGGAGCTGAAGCAGGGCACCACACTCCTGGGAACCAGCAAACAGTGTCAGGAGGGAGAGCTGGGCTTCTGCTGGGCCAGCCCGGCCCTTCTCCAAGCACCAAGCCTCAGGCGCTGCTCCCAGAGGAGGCTTGCTGGCCTCCTTCCTGGTGAAGGGCTCAGGACACGTATAATACGCCACATGCTCCTCCCAGGGTGCAACCAACCAGCCTCCAGGGACACGCTGGGCCCCCAAGTTTGAGTTAACTACTGGGGTTCTCAAAAGAAGTGGTCAGGTTTGCCACAGCATGACCAGAAACAGATTGCCACCGGTCAGAGCCTCTTGGTTCTGTTTTCCAGGCACACACAATCCCCTCATGTAGGCCAGTCTCACCTTTTAGGGCAGCATGGAGGCCTGAACTAATGATGAGGTTCCTGGCCTGTTCTCTCCACTCTCACTCACCAACCAAAACAATGAAAAAACAGATTCATGGGCCCCACCCTAGAAATACGCAATTAGAATCCCTGGGAGTGGGGCTGAGTGCTATGGTTTATGTTTTGTTTTCAGTGTTTGGGTTTTGCTTCTTGATGATGGGTTCTGAGGCCCAGCCCTGGCTAAGGGTCCCCACAAACCCACTTATCCCAAACAAACACCTGGCTATGATTTGCATTTTCCTGGAGGAACCAGACATGGCACAGCTTCATCTGAAATTACAATGTCTGATGATGGGACTTCAGGTACACTGAGCTGAAGAAGACTTCCTTAACCTCTTTTAAAAGACTGGCCTTGGAAGTAACTTTCAGCCAAGTTTAATTATTCTCTAAGAGGAGTGCTGTCCAATCAAAGTACCATGTGAATCACAACAGGGAATTTTATATGTGCAAGTGGCGTAGTTGGTAAAGAATCTGCTTGCCAGTGCAGGAGACACAACAGATGTGGGTTCGATCCCTGGGTTGGGAAGATACCCTGGAGGAGGAAGTGGCAACCCACTCCAGTATTCTCGCCTGGAAAATTCCATGGACAAAGAGGAGCCTGGTGGGCTACAGTCTATGGGGTTGCAAAGAGTCAGACATGACTGAGAGCATATGTGCACATACAGCCATCTTAAAAGTGAAAAAAAAAAAACAGGTGAAAGAAACTTTAACAATGTTTTAACTCAACATATCTAAAATATCAATTCAACGTGTAATCAACATATAAAATGTCATTGGTGAAATAGCCACAGTCTTTATTTCATACTAAGTCTTCGAAATCAGAGTATCTTTTAGTTTGATGATATCTCGATAGGGATCATCTACAATGCAAATATGCCACTGGCTGCTGTAGGGCCTCACTTAGCAGAGACAACAACTTACAGGCCAAACCACCATTTTTTTCCCTCCAATTTCTGTGGTCTGCTCCAGGCCCTGGCCCAGTGGGGGCCACGGCAGACAAGGCCAACAATGACCACACCAACTCAGCAGGAGGCAGGACACAGAGCCCAGCAGAGCAGTTGCTCTAAGCCCCAGGGTTGGGGCACTCAGCTCACGGCTTCCCTTGGGTTCCACAGGGGGAAGATCTCCTGGTCAGGAGCTCGGAACTCATCCACTCGGGGGAGCTGACCCGTGTCACACAGCCACAAGCCAAGAGCCAGCAGAGAATGTTTTTTCTCTTTGACCACCAGCTCATCTACTGTAAGAAGGTACCAGAGTCACTCTTCCCTGCTGGATGGGCCTATTAAGAGCAGCTGTGGCGGGAGTGAGGCTGAGGGCTGGAAGCAGCTGCCCCGAGAAAACGAGCTGCACACACGTGATTCCTCTCCCCGGGGCCGCCCTTCCCTGGTCAGGCGCTTTGGGCCAAAGTCGGGGGAAGGAGGCGTCTAAGAGGGAGCCTACTGCCCCAGGGACCAGAGGGTGACCCTCACAGTCTGACCAGGGCCCAGTGTTGGTAAGAACATTCTCCGTGCTGATAAATCCCTGTTTGGGCCTCAAGCCAACTCTTCTCTCCCTGCGAAGCTCAGCTTACCCTCCCCAACCCTGGGATCTTCTGTTCCAGTGGCCTTCAGGCCTCCCTTTGCTGCTGGCCTCTACTCCCTCTTGAAAACGGGCCCACGTGGCCGGGCAGCCCTCCTGAGCGCGGGCTCTGCCCGGCCCTGGCAGACTGCTGCTTTTCTCTGCTGTGCAGTGCGGGTCCTGCTTGTGATCTGTTTCCATGGCTGCCTCCCCCGCGAGACTATGAGTGTTCAGAGACCCCCACCACACCGCTGAGTAACTGTTAACTGAAACAGCGGCTCCTAGCCATGGTTTCAGCACGCAGTTGTGGGCCGAGCCAGGCTTGTCATCTCTCGAGACGACAAGGAGCTGGCTAATAGCCTACCGGCCCTTCCAATCTCAGGGCAGAAAATGAGGCAGGGCCTCAAATGTGGTCAGGAGAGTGGTTTAGGCCGAGGTGCTGGGCAAGTAGGCGGGCCAGGGGCTCACCCTATCTCTGGCAGGACCTTCTCCGCCGGGATGTGCTCTACTATAAGGGCCGAGTGGACATGGACAGCCTGCAGGTGGTGGACTTGGAGGACGGGAAGGACAGAGAGCTCCATGTGAGCGTCAGGAACGCCTTCCGGCTGCGCTGTGGCCCCTCAGGCGAGAGCCACCTGCTGTGTGCCAAGAAGCCCGAGCAGAAGCAGCGCTGGCTCAAGGCCTTTGCCAGGGAGCGGGAGCAGGTGCGGCTGGACCAGGAGACAGGTGCGAGACCCCACTCGGCCTTGCTCCATGTGAGGGCCCGCCTGGCACTTTTTGCATCCTGGGTGCAAGGGAGTCGACATGACCTTGCAACTGTGAGAGGCAGGTCTCACATCAGGAAAATCTCGGGGTTTGGTGAGGCTCTGGGGCATGTCTTGGTTTCGACCCTCGCTGTGGGTCTGCATGCCTGAGGGTCGCTCCCCCGACCTGCTCACATGCACATACTCTAGAGGGCGGGGCCTCTGCTCAGTTGGAGAGGGAGGT
>NW_011494663.1:130033-130365 GCF_000754665.1 Bison bison bison | reverse complement strand
TCTCATTTGTGACCCCCTCCCAGGCTTCTCCATTACCCAGCTGCAGAGGAAGCAGGCCATGCTGAACGCCAGCAAGCAGCAGGCCATCGGGAAGCCCAAAGGTAAGCGGGTGATGGCCAGCACCCGGGTCTTCAGAGGTGCCCACTGCCCTTTACAGGTGGGTTGTGAGGGCCCACTGAGGAGGAAGCCTGCACTGCGGGCACCTGGTGGATGCTCCTGCCCTCCACCCCCTCAGACCCCCCGAGCAGCGTCAGTGCCAGTGCTCTTTCCCAGGCAGGACTGCTGCTTGGCAGCCAGCCTAGCCAAGATGCTGACAGCCCATTCCTACAGAC
>NW_011494663.1:111985-129933 GCF_000754665.1 Bison bison bison | reverse complement strand
GGAGGGCAGCCCAGGCCCTTGGATATGGACAACCCCAGGGGAAGCAAAGGGGGATGTCTGAAGCAGCCTGGGGATGGCCCAGTCTACCCCTACAGGCTCTGCCCCGTACTGCCTAACTCCTGAGGCATCTCTGACCCCGACTCTTCCCCTGCCAGCCCTTGGCCGACCTTACTACCTGGCACGCCAGAAGCATCCAGCCCTCCCCACCAGCCTGCCTCAGCAACAGGTCCTGGTGCTGGCTGAGCCCAAGCGAAAGCCATCCACCTTCTGGCACAGCATCAGCCGGCTGGCACCCTTCCGCAAGTGAGCCCGTGCCCCACCAGTGGCACCATCTGGACCTGCCTTGCTGGTGGGCCTCCAGCTCTTCCTACCTGAGGCTCACCGCATCCGGCCCTCTGTTCTGCAAACTGCAAGTTAGCAGGGCTGAGTATGGGGTCCACTCAGTGCCCGCATTCTCAGTTTCCTCCCCAGTACTGGGGTGCTGAAGAAGTTGGCTGGAGAGGCAGGCCCCCGGCACGTGAACCTCCCACACCCTCCAGGCCTGTGCAGGGCTCCCTGGGAGCCACAGCTCAGAACCACCCAACAGGCCAGCGCGTGTGAGGATGGCCGCTTTGGACCCTCTTCTTTGCACATCTAATCATCCCTCCTGCTCCTGTTTTCTCTGGGCAGGAGACCGCCTCTGCCTTCAGTCACCTGCAGAGCCAGGCTGTGTACCTCTCTGCCCTCCTGCCCCCTTCACAGGCCCCCAGCTGGTGGGCCAGGCAACCTGCATCCCTGGTGGGCAGGAACCAGGAATTCTGGGCACAAAAACATCCGGAGCCCACCTGTTACTTCCTCCCCGTCCCTCTGTAGACACTCCTGGCTGCTGGACACCCTCTCTTTACTTGTGATGTGTTTTGTTTATAGTGGAAAGAAAACAGAACCATAGTCAACTGAAAACTTCTGTCAGGATTTGTAACCAGTCCACCTGCAGCTGTGGGATGATTCCATTACCTGGTTCCAGTTTGGATTTTATTGTTAAATTCCAACAATAGAGAATTGTTAGTGACACAGAAAGATTGCCTTACCCTAAGTGAGTGTGAGAAGCCATAAGGACTGAATTCTGTGGCCCAGCACCCAGGACTGACCCACCCAGAAGCTGGTGGGCATGTAGGTTGGAAGGAAGCCCACATCCCATGGAGGAGGGGCACCGAAGAGGGTGGCCAGGGCCTGGCATGGGGCAGAGCACAGAGACGCCCCTGTGGCCCATGGGAATTCAGCAGCATGTACAGTCACTCTTGCACTACACCTTCTCCAAGCAGAAACCACATTTAATTTCATAAAGAAACCTGTGAAAAATAACCTGGCTGCCAGCCCTTGTTTTCTGTTGGTGTCTATCCATTTTTCTCCTCCCCTCCCGTTACCTTTCCACCTCAAGCCTTTCTTTAGACTAAAGGAATAAGCCAGGCCACCAAAGCTTTGGTGGAGAGCAGCTCAGTGTTCAGAGGCTCAGGAAAACTAGGAGCTGTCTCAGCACCTCTGTCCCCAGCTGCTTCTAGAGTCTCTGTTGAGCTGAACTTATCAGCGATGTGAGTTTGGGGGACAGGCAGTCCGTAATCTTTTTGGGTCTGAGCTTCCCCTTCGGTGAAATGGGGAAGGGTGTGTCTTCTTGCCAGGAGGACTGAGGCCACGGGCCCAGGAGAGGGTGGCTTCCCTCCCCTTCCCCACAACCCGCCGCCTTCACACTTGTACACACTGCCAAGGTCACGGGGGCTGAGCCGGAACCCCCTGGATTTTCTAAGGTGAGAGATGCTACACCACCTCCCATCCAGGCCAAGCCACCTGGAGGCAAAACCTATAGGGAAAAAGCATGAAAATCACACTATGCAACACAAGTCAATCTTTATTGAAAACTGCAGTATTAATACATAACAATTTACAATAAACGTGCTTTTAAGAATTTTAAATCTGAGCTCATCTACTCATCAGATTGCATAAAAAATTAAAATAGTAAGAATTTACACATTATGGAATTGGCTCAGGATGGATGTTCCATTCCTTTGTATCGACTGACACCTTAGTTCAATGCAAAGGCGGGGGAGTGCCTTTAACACTGGAAGACAATGTTGACTTAAGTTTTTAAAAAGTACTAAGAGAATGGTCTAAAAAAACAGTATTCGAAAACCATTAAAAACAAACAAACAAAAAAAAAAACAACCGTTTCCTAGTCAGTAACAGTGGCTCCCTTAGGTCTCTCTTGAGTGGCCATCATCACAGCAACCCCCCGGGAACACAGGAGAGCTGGCCTTCTGCTAACCACTGGTCTGCACGAGGACCTACAGGAGACCAGCAGGGCTCAGGAGGTCAAGTAAGACACTCATCATCTCTCAACACACGCATCCTGGAAGCACAGCCTCCCAGTGCTCACTGCAGGTTCCCTGCGCAGAGGTGCCAGGCTCTCCTGTCTCTGTCCCAAGTGACTGGAGGTTGGTCCTGGGGATTCAAATAAGATTACACCAGAGGTTTTCTATTCTTCAAGTCAATAGGGTAGGGAAAGACAAATCCTCCGAAACATCAACTCTGCAACTTTCTACCTGAAAAGATCAGACCCTCCTCTGCAGCATGTCATCTGCAGGCTCCTTTCAGAAAGCTCAGGCTGAGTGTTAAACAGCTCAGGAGAAAAAAACATGCCAACATTTGAAATGTGGTAGAGAGGGAGTCACGCAGGCTGCCCTTCCCCTATGCCAACCACTCCGCTCTAAAGACACACCCCCTCCTTAGAAAGCACCAAAAGAAGAGCCAGAAGCTGTCCCCCACCTCAAGCCCCACATCCTCAAGCCTGCCCTTGCATGGCCAGAGGATGTCAGACAGGTGTCCTATCCTGTCTGGGAGATGCCCAGGCTGGCAAGAACTGGGGCGTCCAGCCGTTAGCTGCCAGATAGGGAGAAGGCGGCCCAACTGGTCAGAGTAATACTGTTTCCATATGTCTACCAAGTTCAGGTGAAGAAGTCTGGGTCTCCTTCTTAAACAGCAGGCCCAACATGGATGCATCCAGTGTCAGCTATGCTCTCGCCCCTCTGTGACAGGACAGCACTGCAGACGGGCACACCCCGAGCCCCCAGATCCTTTTCCTGTGTGTGCAGTGCCAACGCCAGCAGAGGGAGAGGCACTGAGAGCCCGGTCTGGGAGGGGGCACACACTGACCAGGTTCCCAGCCCGAGGCTCAGGACCGCCCTTGGCTCCTATAAACACCACATTTGCATAGCACTCAAGAAACAGAGTCACGTAATGTAACTGGGAGGCCTAGTAACCAAACCAACAAAAATGTTCAAAGAAGACTGAACACAAGAGACATAAAAGATCCTGAAGCGCCTCTGTGCTTGTTACCATGAGTGGCCCTGACCCTGACGCTGGCTGCACCCCTCACAGATAGCAAGCTGATGGGAGGATCATCACTCATCGGAAAATGTTCAGTCATCTGGCCCAGATCCAAACAAAAGAAACATATCTCCTAAACCTTAGAGGAGGGCTGTAGAACAGAATTTTTCAAAAATACCCATGATGGTATCTGTTTACAGAATTAATTCCTTTACTTGCCTGTCTCAATTTCTAAAATAACTGTAATTTAGCTAAAAGACTCTCAAATTAAGAATGTCACATACGAAAAATGCAAAATTTCTCTGAATATTCTACTATTGTGCTTAGGATATCAAATTATGCATTTTATTACAGAAGCTCTATTCCTTAATTTTAATGGAACTAAATGCTGCTAAAATTACAACAAATGATAGTTTGGTTACTATTCATTATGTCCAGATTCTCACCTGCTAGACACGCTCTACCTTTCATATTTGATAACTGATGCCCTGATAGTTTCAAAATTGAAAAGACTTCCACACATAGGTATTCCATAATGCAGCAGTATTTGATGAAGCTTCCCAGCTCAACCTCACAAAAGGGAAGTAAGATTTTTTAGAAATTAAAAGGGGCTAAGTATTTATAAGTTGATGTAAATGGGGAGAAAACACAACCCACTCTTTTTTTTCTCTTAAAAACACCATTTAATTCAGTGCTCATGAAAACACTCACCCTGTGTGTTGTGTCTCAGACAATACTGAAGAAACAGCCTCATAACTTCTCATAACTTCCTCCTGAATTCAAATGACTGTAACCCTTAGAGGCAGTGTGTGTGTGTGTGTGTGTGTGTGTGTGTGAGTGACAGAGAGAGAGACTGGGACTTTTAAAGAGTTATACAAAACTCACTTACTACACTAAACTGGGGAAACCTACTTCTCTGCTACCGATCAGTTCTGCCCCGGAACCATCAGAACATTACCAACCACCCACTAAACATATAGAATAACCAACAATGAGTTGAAATGGACATGGTGTGCCTGGGGTAAATAACTGCTACACACACAGAAACACACAAACACATACATACAAAGGTGGGTTAAGTGCTCTCCAATTTAAAGTACTTATCAGTAAACATACTATGTTACAGACAGTAGAAATAAATCTTCTGTTTACAATGATCCATGCAAAAATATCCCTAAACTTTTTATAAAATAAAATGTGAAAAAGAAAACTATGACAAATACTTACTATAGAAAATACGGTTACCAAAGGCTCAGCGGTCAGTTGTCCCACTCACTAACCAGGGCTGAATGCCATCCCAGTGCCAGAGCCCTGATCAGCTGCCAGAGCTGTAAGAAGAGTTAGGGTCCCCTCCCCAGCCAAGGCCCACAGCACTCGAAACGATGACAGGGTAGAATAGGGGCACCCCCACCCCCAACAGGCTGAAGGGCCACAAACCCTCACCACTCTCAGCCCCTCTGACTCCATCTGAGGACAGGCAGACACATACAACCATTGATACAGGCTGGGGACATTTAAGCAAAAAAAAAAAAAAAATCCTCTTGGCTTCTTATGTACAATACTCAGATTTTAGACACAAACTCCTTCCTGTAATGACAGGCAAACATGCTCTGACTGGCAGACACGTTTCGATGCTGCCTGGCCCTGTGCTGTCCACTGCTTTGTGCCAAGTCTCTTCAGCCACAGGAGAGATGGTCGAAGGGGCCACAGACGACAGGCCAGCCACTGCCTCACCCTCCCACTCCCATCTCCACAAGCCCCTCCAAGCGTCCTCAGGACAAGTCCCCATCAAGCGGGGGGCCTAAGGACAGCCACAGCCCTGCCTCTCTGCAAGAAACCATCAGTGTCAAAGCTTTGTTCCTGTTTAACAGTTCTTAAATGTACAGCTTTCTTCGTAACACAGCTGGTATCGTTGCCCTTCCTTGTGGGAGGGAGAAAAGCAATTCCTACACATGTTTTCAGGAGACTAAAACATTTCTCAGGGGAAAAAAAATAGGGATGACTTTTCCTAAGCTAAACAAAGGAGAGGCCAATACCTCCTCCAAGTGTGGCTGTTTCTCTTCCATCCCAGGAAAATAATTTAAGCTTTACATAGGACTTTTCCAATAAAGATATAGAAAACATCGTATCCATCTGTAAGTGATTTGTAACAAAAATTTAGACAGCGTTTAGAGAAAACTGTTTTGCTGTTATATCACCTCACTGTACTGGCACCCTACTCTAATCTTTCATGGCAATCCCTAAGAACATCCACAGCACACAGACCCCACAAGCCTAAATGGAAAGAAAGCCATTAACCTGGCTGCACCCCAAGCAGTGCTGGGCCTCCCCACACTCTCCCCTTGCCTGCAACTCTCTCTCACTGTGGTCAGCGTGAAAGGAACAGATGGCTGGAAAGTCAAAGTCCACATATCCAACTGGCAACCCACCTCAACCCCAAAAGGCTGAAGAATCATCGAAGAGATCTCAGATGTTCTATGAAGAAATTCACTTTAACACTTATAACTTTAAGACTTTGCATACATTACAACAGTGCATTAGTGATACAAGTTGTAAAATACTTTTCCATTCCTTTGGATTTTGCATATGATGGTTCTGCATCAGTCACTGCAGGTAGATTGAGCAAGCTTTTTGTGTGTGTGTGTGTGTGTGTGTGTGTTTTTTAACATGCATTCAACTAGATATGATTCAGAATAGATTAATACTCCCTTTTATCATTACAGTTAGCTAAAAAGTTGCCTGGCAGCCCACCAAACAGGATCTGCTGTAAGACGAACCCAAAGAGTCCACTGGAGACTGAGGGTGCTGGGACCTGCTAGGCTGGCTGCAGTAGTGTTTAGCTAAGTGTCGAGAGCATTACGAAGAAAGTCCTGGTTGGAGGCAGAAGGCCTGCAGCACCAGCTGTGGAACCTCCATGATGTGACTGCACAGCTCCATCCACAAACCTGAGGGTGGGGAGAAAGAGGGGCACACAGTCACACACACAGCTCCTCTGGCACCACTGCTCTGAAAAGGAGCCATTTCAACTGGAGGAGGAAATCCACTAAGACAAGAAAGGGCAACAGCAAAAGAGGCGACTGTGCCTGGTTTCTGAGAACTTCCAATTACAACTGGAATCCTCCTTCCTCCAGGAGGCAGGCAGGAGACCAGAGCAGAGCCCAGGTAAGGAGCACAGTGCAGGGGTGCACAGCAAGAACTCAAACGGCTTCCTCTTCCTTCGTTCCTTTGTAGGGTCCCAGGAAAGACAAGAAGTTAAATGTGGCATCGCCTTCGAATCATCAGGTATCATTTTCCTTGTCACTGTTTAAACTGTCATAGATCTCCCATTCTCCACTTTAAAAAAATACACTTTAGTCACAAAGCTAGGCCTGGGCTTCATTGGTCACTTACGTTTGCAGGGTGATCACCACTGAGGGGGCACATAGCTGTAGGTGGGCGTTCCTGGGGCCCGATACGTGGGCACAGTGACAGGGTGGGGAGCAACTGGAGTTGGGGAGTGGGCAGTCAGCAGGGTACCTAGAGGGAAGAGCAAGCATCTCAGTGGAGGGCAGCACTCCCCTTGCCCCAGTACCTCCAACAAAGAGAGCTCCTGCCTGACCCTCGTGGCAAGGAGAGAGGCAGAGAGGAAGAGGGGTGGCCGTGACCCACAGTGCTCTCAGAACCCGATTATATGCAAACCAAGGCTGTATAAACACAGCAGGCTCACAGTGACGGCATGTGTGTAGAAGCCTGTGTGCTTCCCCTTCACACAAACGTACTGAATTACTTCTGCAGGTGAGATGACAAAAACAAAACAAAAATGTTATTTAGTCTTAAAAAGGAAGGAAATTTGTCAAATCCTACAATATGGATGAACCTTGAGGACATTATGCTCAGTGAAATAAACCAGTCACAAAAGACAAACACTGCCTGAGTCCACGTACATGAGGTCCCTAGTGGAGGCAAATGGATGGTACGGAAAGGAGCGTGGTGGTTGCCAGGGTCTGGAACAGAGGGAGGGGGAGGTGTTTGTTATACAGAGCTTCAGTTCTGCAAGACGAAATGCTCCAGAGATGTGACACAACAGTGTGATACCACCAGCGACCTCTACACTTGGAAATGGCTAAGATGGTAATAACTAACTGGGAAGAAGGGAGGGAAACAGGGAGGTTCCCAACTGTGCAAGCTTCTGAGTACCTTAAGCTAAGCTTATTTTCCCTATAAATACAGGAAACTCAGCAGCCATCTGTGTCCACTTACAGCCAAGAACCACCTCAAACCTCACAGCCTCACCTGGACCCCTGCGCCCTGAGTGCACCCACACCAGGGCCTGCCAACCCCTCCCTCCATGTGCCTCAAACACTGAGTTTCTATCTGTGCCAGACTCTCCTTTGCCTCTGGGGTAAGTGTGGGAAAACCAAATAAAATCAGAGACTGAGCAGAAAAACACATGGTATCCTGAACCACCTTCCTCTCTGACATTTCCCTTATGCTGAAGTAAAGTCTACAAAACAAAGAGGAAATAATGTATTTCTTTAAAAGTCACAGCCATGGGCAATCCAGTCACTGTGTAAACCTGGCCCCCCTGCACAGATAACTTACATTTCCATAGGAGGTGACCTCACTCCTAGACATTTAACCAAGCCCTCAAATGCTCCAAGATTCCATGGAGACAGGCCGGTCCAAGCCACGGATCTCTACTCTCTCTGGTTTATTTTCCTGACCTAGAAGCAGCCTTGGGAAATAGTCTATGTGCATGCCAAAGGATTTCTATAAGCAGCTCTTAGCTCTGTGAACCCAAGACTGGCTTTCTGCAATTCATGAGAACATCCCCATTAAGACAAGCTGGCCTGCGCTGGTAGCCCACACTAAAGGGAAGGACAAGAGGGTCAGCCCCCCAGATCATGGAATATCCCCGCTTCTGCTCAAGCTTTAACATGCTCACCACAGTGATCTGGCCACTCCTTGTCCCTACAGCCAGGTAACTCAGTTCATCAAATTTGGAGAGGGCTAGCCAGTCATGTCTATGGAAAAGGTACTTGGCTCATGGTTCTAAACCCCACACTCAAAATCAACTGAAGGAGAAGGGAAAAGAAAGGAGAGGAAGTAAAGAAAAAGATAACATGCCATTCCTCCCAAAGGATCAGATGTCCTTTCACACAACTCTAGCAATGAAAAGTCAAAGCCAAGGGTCAGAGTTCTAGTGAACTCTCCCTTCCCCCTGCCCTCAGGCCATCGCAGAGGAGGCACCCCGGGGCCAAGGACTCACCCGCTGACATGGCCATAGTGGTGCCCGCCACCATGCCCATGGTGACCCCGTTGCCTCTCGGCGGAGGGAGGGGAGCAGGGTACACCGTCGCCGGCATGCCGTTGGGCTGCACCACCGTGGTGTGGTGGATGACGTGAGGGGGTGCTGCATACAGGGGCTGGGTGTAGTACGTGCCTTGCTGGGGAAAGAAGAGAGACAGATGCCACAGGGGCACACACCTGGGTCAGAGCCCCAAGGGGCCGACCCATCCCCACACACAGTGCCCAGGAGACCCTCATGACACCCACAGCGCACCCCAGGCCTACCTGTGCATACGGGCTCTGCTGGGGGTAGGCACTTCGCACGGGGTACACAGCAGTCTGGTAAGGGTTGGGGGAGGAGGAATACGGTGGCACTGCCCCGCTGGTGGGGGAACAGGACACTTTGTAAGGAGTGCCAGAAGTGTAACCTGAAACAAAAAAGTCCAAAGCTTAAGTTCAAACCCACACATGACCAGACCCAGGGAGGGATCAAGTGTGCCGCAAGGAACAAGGCGGTATTCCCGTCCCGACCACAGTCATGCTGGACGCCGCCACCACAATCCGGCTTCATTTCTTAAACTTGATGTGCAAGTATGTGTGTGGGGGGTGGGGTGGAGGCAAGGGAGAACATTCTGAGTATATCTTCATATAGAACAGGAAAGAAACACCCATCTTGTCAGAATATGTATTAGCATGCCATTCCTGGAGCACAATTTGGCATTAAAAGTATGTATTTCTTTTAGGCTCACCATCTATTTCTAGAAATTTGTTCAAAGAAATAAGCACATGAAAAGATGCTCAACATAGCTAGTCTTTGTTGTTACTGCTGATGTTTAGTCACTAAGTCATGTCCGACTCTTTGTGATCCCACAGACTGTAGCTGCCAGGCTCCTCTGCCCATGGAATTTCCTAGGCAAGTATACTGGAGTGGGTTGCCATTCCCTTCTCCAGGGGATCTTCCCAACTCAGGGATGGAACCCATGTCTCCCGCTTGGCAGGCAGAATGTTTACCATTGAGCCACCTGAGAAGCCCTATAACCACAACTGTTATTGTTGTTCAATCGCTAAGTTGTGTCAGACTCTGAGACCCCACGGACTGTAGCCCGCGAGGCTCCTCTGTCCAGGGAAATGCAAATCAAAACCGCAATGAGGTACTGCCTCACACCTGTGAGAATGGCTATTAATAAATTAAGAACATAAATAACAAATGTTGGTGAAGATGTGGAGGAAAGGGAATCCTGGTACACAATTGGTAAGAATGAAAACTGGTTCAGCCACTAGGAAAACAGTATGGAAGTGTCTTAAAAAACTAAAAATAGAACTACCAAATAAACCAACAATTTCACTGCTGGGTATTGTGACAAAGAAAATGAAAACACTAATTTGAAAAGATACATGGATCCCAATTTTCATAGCAGAATTATTTACAACTGTCAAGATATGAAAGCAACCTAAGTGTCCATCAACAGATGAAGATGTATCACACACACACACACACACACACATGCAGGCACACAAGGAAGTATTACTCAACCATTAAAAAAAGGATAAAATTTTGTCGTTTGCAACAGCACGGATGGACTTGGAGGGTATTATGTTTAATGAAATAAGACAGAAAGAAAAACTGCATGATATCATTTATATGTGGAATCTTAAAAAACACAAACTAGCGAATATAACTGATAAAACCAGACTCACAGATACAGAACCAGTGGTTCACTGGAGAGGAAAGGGAGGAGGGGACAACATAGCAGAAGGGGATTTCAGAGATAAAAACTATTATGTATAAAATAATCTACAAGGAAACACACAGGGAATATAGCCAATATTTCACAGCAACTAGAAATGGAATATAACCTTTAAAAATGGTGAATTAATTTTCAGTGAAAAAAGAAATAAGCATAGATTTAAACAAAGTCTCAATGGTAAGCATGCTCATCCCCAGTGTTGTTAATGGCAGCAAAAATAAAAGGAAAAACTTGTCAAACAGTAGGGTTATGGTAAAGACTCCTGGGTCTAAGGCAGCAGTTGAACACATACACTTGCTTTTGTCCCCACCCAAAATTACAATAAAGCAGATTAATAAATAAAAAGACATAAAGCCTTGAAGATAAGAAGGGAAGAAAAGACATTTTGGAACCTAAAAATCTTAGAACCTTTAAGAAGCAGAAATGGAAAATGACTTAGCAAACTCAAAAGGCTACACTTTTAGCCAGCAGTGCAGAGGGTCAAGCAGCAGCCTGACAACAGAAAAGCCCCTTCCCCAAGACCTAGAGGACCTAGGAGGGCATGGCAACCCACTCCAGTATTCTTGCCTGGAGAATCCCCATGGGTTGAGGAGCCAGGTGGGCTACAGTCCATGGGGTTGCAAAGAATCACACAACTGAGCAATAAGTGCACACGCACACACACACAAGACCTAAAAACTGTCAGCACCTGTTTCCAGGAAGTGATGAAGGACCACAATCTGGAAGAGTGGTTGAGAATCTATCTAGTAAGCTGAAAGCCGCCTGGCTCCCCTTCCTAACTCCCCATCCCAAGAGAGAACAATTTTTCTCCAGGAAGGGTCTCTGAGCTTTTACATTCACAGCAAATTTATTCCTACAGACTAAGCCCAACAAAGCTAGTAGAGGTGATGGAATTCCAGTTGAGCTAATTCCAATCCTAAAAGATGCTGTGAAAGTGATGTACCCAATATGCCAGCAAATCTGGGAAACTCAGCAGTGGCCACAGGACTGGAAAAGGTGAGTCTTCATTCCAATCCCAAAGATTGCCCAAACTACCGCACAATTGCACTCATCTCATATGCTAGCAAAGTAATGCTCAAAATTCTCCAAGCCAGGCTTCAACAGCACGTGAACCGTGAACTTCCAGATATTCAAGGTGGATTTAGAAAAGGCAGAGGAACCAGAGATCAAATTGCCAACATCCGCTGGATCATCAGAAAAGCAAGAGAGTTCCAGGAAAACATCTACTTCTGCTTTATTGACTATGCCAAAGCCTTTGACTGTGTGGATCACAACAAACTGTGGAAAATTCTTAGAGAAGGGAATACCAGATTACCTAAACTGCCTCCTAAGAAATCTGTATGCAGGTCAAGAAGCAACAGTTATAACTGGACATGGAACAACAGAATGGTTCTAAATCAGGAAAGGAGTATGTCAAGGCTATATACTGTACCCTGCTTATTTAACTTATATGCAGAGTCCATCATGAGAAATGCTGGACTGGATGAAACACAAGCTGGAATCAAGATTACCAGGAGAAATAGCTCAGACATGCAGATGACACCACCCTTATGGCCAAAAGCAAAGAAGAACTAAAGAGCCTCCTGATGAAAGTGAAAGAGGAGAGTGAAAAAGTTGGCTTAAAACTCAACATTCAGAAAACTAAGATCAAGGCATCTGGTCCCATCACTTCATGGCAAATAGATAGGGAAACAATGGAAACAGAAAAGTGAGAGACTTCATTTTTGGGGGCTCCAAAATCACTGCAGATGGTGACTGCAGCCATGAAATTAAAAGACGCTTGCTCCTTGCTCCTTGGAAGGAAAGTTATGACCAACCTAGACAGCATATTAAAAAGCAGAGACGTTACTTTGCCATCAAAGGTCCGTCTAGGCAAAGCTATGGTTTTTCCAGTGGTCATGTATGGATGTGAGAGATGGACTATAAAGCTGAGTGCCGAAGAACTGATGCTTTTGAAGTGTGGTGCTGGAGAAGCCTCTTGAGAGTCCCTTAGACTGCAAGGAAATCCAACCAGTCCATTCTAAAGGAGATCAGCCCTGAATATTCACTGGAAGGACTGATGCTGAAGCTGAAGCTCCAATACTTTGGCCACCTGATGTGAAGAACTGACTCACTGGAAAAGACCCTGATGCTAGGAAAGATTGAAGGCCGGAGGAGAAGGGGATACCAGAGGATTAGATGGTTGGATGGCATCACCGTCATGAATCTGAGCAAGCTCCGAAGGTTGGTGATGGACAGGGAAGCCTAGCGTGCTGCAATCCATAGGTCACAAAGAGTCGGACACGACTGAGCGACTGAACTGAACTGAAGCCCATCAGCAAACTGTGGTACAACCAAACAACAAAATACTACTCAACAATAAAAAAGGTAGAAGTGCTGGTACACATATTAATTACATGGGATAGATCTCAAAAAAAGAAAATACACAAAAGAAGTCAGACACAGTAACACATGACATGATACTCCAAGAAAGACCAACATAATCTACACAGAAAACCAATTAGAGGTACCCAGGGATCAGAGGGCATCTTTCATGGGAACAAAGTCACTCAACTGCAGTGGTGTTACACATCTGTATACAATCTGTATACGTGTCTAAACACACCAAACTGCACTTTTAAGGATGGCTCATCTGCAAATTATATCTCAATAAAAGTGCTTTCAAAAAAGTCTGAGAAACCATTTCTCATTCACTAAAATATAGCCACTGTTTTGTTCCACTACCTTCTGCTGTTTTTCAGGCAACTTCATAATTCCATTTTCCCAAAGTCTTTTATCTTTCTCAGCAAAGAACTGTCCCAAAGCTGTGGTACATATACACAATGGAGTACTACTCAGCCATTAAAAAGAATACATTTGAATCAGTTCTAATGAGGTGGATGAAACTGGAGCCTATTATACAGAGTGAAGTAAGCCAGAAAGAAAAACACCAATACAGTATACTAGCGCATATATATGGAATTAGAAAGATGGTAACGATAACCCTGTATGCGAGACAGCAAAAGAAACACAGACGTATAGAACAGTCTTTTGGACTCTGTGGGAGAGGGAGGAGGGGATGATTTGGGAGAATGGCATTGAAACATGTATAATATATAAGAAACGAATCGCCAGTCCAGGTTCAATGCAGGATACAGGAAGCTTGGGGCTGGTGCCCTGGGATGACCCAGAGGGATGGTATGGGGAGGGAGGTGGGAGGGGGGTTCAGAATGGGGAACAAGTGTACACCCGTGGTGGATTCATGTTGATGTATGGCAAAACCAATACAATATTGTAAAGTAATTAGCCTCTAATTAAATAAATTTAAATTAAAAAAATAAATAAAAAATAGCAAAGAAAAAAAGAACTGTCCCAGGTACCTTTTACAGTCTTTCAGGAAACTGAAATTTTTTCAAATAAGAGAATTTTGTAAAGGCCAAAATAAATGGAAATCCAAAGGTGTAATGTCTAGTGAATACAGCAGATGAACCAGCACTTCCCAGTCAAGCTGTAACAATTTGTGCCTGGTCATCAGAGAAACATGGTCTTGCATTATCCTGATGGAAGATTATGCATTTTCTGTTGCCTAATTCTGGACACTTTTTGTCAAGTGCTGCTTTCAGTTGGTCTAACTGGAAGCAGTACTTGTTGGAATTGTTTGGTTTTCCAAAAGGAGTCCATAACAGAGGACTCCCTTCCAATCCCACCATACACACAACATCACCTTCTTTGGATGAAGACAGGCCTTTGGTATAGGGTTGGTGATGGTTCATTTCACTTGCCCCACAGTCTCTTCCGTTCCACATTATTGTACAGTATCTACTTTTTATCGCCATCACAATTGTTTTTAAAACAAAAGACAGAATGTTTGCATTATGTTTAAGTAGAGAATCACATGTGGAAATACAGTCAAGAGGTTTTTTATCCAAACTGATGTGGGACCCAAATGCCAAAGAGATGAACATAACCAAGCTGGTGCAAATGACTGTCAATGCTTGCTTCAGACATGTTGGCTGTCTCCTGAGTAGTACAATGTTCGTTGTTCTCAATGTCTCAATTTGACTGCTATCAATTTCAACTGTTAAACCCGGCCGTGGAGCACTGTCCAGCAAGAAATCACCCTGAAATCTCACAAACCACTTCTGACACATTCAATCAGTCACGGCACCTTTTCCATATACTGCACAAGTCTTTCTTGCACTTCAGTTGCGTTTTTACCTTTCTCGAAATAATGAAGCATGATATGCCAAAAATGTTGCTTTTTTTCTATCATCTTCAATAATAAAACGGCTACAGAAAAATTCACCAATTTTGATAAGATTCTTACAAAATGTATGCTGATATGATAGCTGTCACAATACAATCTAACAAAACTGTTGTGAATGAAGTTAAAAACAACTAAGTGCTCCTAGAACTTACCTTATGGGCAGGGGGGAGCTTTTTGGCTAACCCAGTATTTTGAAATTTACTAAATATGATGTAAGTAAAAACACTGCCAAAATTTGAAGACACCAAAATTTAATACCAATTCTAGGCTAAAAGAGAGTAGAATAAACAGACTTTCAGGATTTGGAAATGCAACTTTAAAGACAAGAGCAGTTAAGTCCCTCTCTCTAGCTGCTCATCTAACTAGTATTTAAGAGAGACAGAAAAGGAAAGTGATGGTTTCACAGGTATAGACATGTAAAAATCCATCACATTGAAGCTTTAAATATGTGTCCTTAACTGTACACAAATTATACCACCATAAGGTAGCAAAACATTTAATTATAAAGACAAAAAGGTAACTACAAAAGCCACCAACTTCTAACCATGCACTGACACTCCCAGAAGATGGCTCAATAACAGCTCCTAATCAGAGAAGGAAATGAGACACTGGTGCCTGGTGGACACATTCATGACCAGTCACAGTGATAGAAGCACTGTATCAGGGCAGAGTGTTTATTCATCACCAACATCAGCTGCCATGCTCAGGGACAACAGAGCCCATCAGAGAAGGTCCAGCCCTCTTGAAAAGGTGCCGCCTTCAGGGGAAAAGCACAGGCAAAGAGACCACCACCAGAGCAGCAGTGACACAGTCCTGGCAGACAAAAGCAGGAGCAGGCGGTCTCAAGAATGGAAGGCTGCGAGTGAAGGCAAAGTATGTCTGGATAGCTTCCTCTTCCCAGAACTAACCACTCCTTCCCATTTCTCAAAACCATGCAGCAGCAACATACTTGAGTTAGTAACTCACAGAACACTGCTAAACAAGGTCCCAACGGCCTGAATTAAGAGACCCTCACAGGAGTCACTGAACTTACATCTGACCAAAAGGATACCAGCTTTTTATAAAAATGTCAGACAATCAGAACAGTCACAGAATTGCATATTTTGAGAACAAGTGCTAAGACTTCAAACTTGAACATCACATTCAGAACCTCTGGGGCTAGCCAGTTTTCATAGGTTGAAAAGAACCAGCAAGGCCCCCCTTCTTCACTGTACGATTAAAAGATATCTATGACATGGATGTAACAACTGGAAATATAAATACTGACTGCAGTATTTGATACCAGAGAAGGCAATGGCACCCCACTCCAGTACTCTTGCCTGGAAAATCCCATGGATGGAGGAGCCTGGTAGGCTGCAGTCCATGGGGTCGCTAAGAGTTGGACACAATTGAGCGACTTCACTTTCACTTTTCACTTTCATGCATTGGAGAAGGAAATGGCAACCCACTCCAGTGTTCTTGCCTGGAGAATCCCAGGGACAGGGGAGCCTGGTGGGCTTCCGTCTATGGGTCGCACATAGTCGGACATGACTGAAACAACTTACGCACATAGTCGGACATGACTGAAACAACTTAGCAGCAGCAGCAGCAGTATTTGATACTATTCAAGAATTAATGTTATTTTTTAGGTGTGGTGATACATATTTTAAATTCATCATTTAAAGATAATACTGTAAAACTGATGAATATGATGTCTTGAGATTGGCTTCAAATAACACAGGGGAAACTGATGGGAATACAGATGGAAAAAAAACACCTAGAAGCTATTAGCTGCTAAGGCCAGGGCATGGGCAGACGGATCCCATACTATTGTGTACTTAGGTATGTTGTAACTGCTGAGGGTTAGGGTGTGGGTAAGCAGAAATCATACTGCTGTGTACTTATGTGTTTTTGTATTAGAAAATTTTCACAATAAAAGGTTTTTCAAAGTGTTTTACAAAGCTGAAGTAAACTTATGGATTAAAACAGACGAGACATAATGAATTCAACTTTTTTAACAAATTCAACATGTAAATTTTGAATAGATCTTGTTTCCAATTTTTTGTTAAATTTTTGGGACAACTGGGCAAATTCAAATATGAGCTATCAAATAACTGAGAGAATTACAGCTTCTAAGTATGATAACTATCCTGGGCATGCAGTGGAATGTCTTCATTATGTTAAGGGCCATACTGAAGGACAAAAGCCTAAAAGACTGTAACTCTGAGCTGGTTCGGAACACACACACTCTCTTATACGGTAGATAAAGCTCGCGTGGCGCAATGGTGACTGCTGAGTCTCAGTGCTGGATATTACGGATTCACTGTATCGTTCACTCCATTATTCTGTATATTTGAAAATGTTCTGTAGGAAAATAAAGTGAAAAAAATAATGCCTTCAGATAGTGGCACACAGCTGAGAGAGGATCTAAGAAAACGCCCCAGGAAACAACAGTCATGCAGGAGCTACAGGGACAAGGAAGGAGCAAGCAGAGGTCCACCACTACTAAGAAGTGAACACAAAAGGTTGCTGAGCCTTTACGAAGACCATGATTTAGGACGGCATGGTCTTTAGCAATCTGATCTGAAAAATAACCTGATCTGATTAGCTACAAAAGCAAATAAAGGTAAAATATGCCAATGGTCAATACATACAGCCAACATTCTATAGAAAGGCACAGCTCTACAGGACAAACTATTTCATAAACAGAGTAGAAAACTGAGAAACCGTCTGAGGAAGTGAAAACACAAGCAACACGTCCATGACCTGAAAGAAAGATTAGGAGGAAAGAGCCTCTAAGAAACTATTCAATATTCAATACTGAATATTCAAAGTTCAATATTCCTAATAAGAAAGTCCATGACCATTTTGTTACTATTCACTTCAGCAAAAGCCTAAAGCTTGGACTGAAGAGAAAAAGGAAGCTGTCCACCTAAATAAGCCTCAAGGACACACAAGTATAAAGCAAAGCTAGGAAGATCTAAGTACACACCCCTCCAGAGCCTGAGCCCTCTGACTCGGAAGCACTCTTTCGCCCCACCACACCCAATGAATCAACAATAGGCCAACATAAGATGTCAAGTTTTTTTTAAGAGACGCTAGAGGCCTACTGTGGCAGAGGTCCATCAGCTGGCCTGAGGTCTCTTACTCACCTGAAGTGTCCTTTTTAACACCTGCCTCATATGTACATTTTTCTGAAGATAAAAAGATGACTAATGATGTATTTAAAATGTGCACATCTCATATGTGTATATTTCACCTAAAATCAAAACCTAAAAGAACTGTAAACAAATACAAACAATATGCACACTGAAATACAAGGGGTAAAGTGTATCAACATCCACAGCTTA
>NW_011494663.1:96277-109461 GCF_000754665.1 Bison bison bison | reverse complement strand
ATGTAATATCTAAATCTTACCTCTTACAAAGAGCTTACTACAAAAAACTGAATGTTTTCTTGATGATCAATGCAAATATGATGTTAGTTACAGATACTGCTGGCTGTAAATGGGAGTAGAAAAGAATCCTGAATGTGTGCCTGAATGTGCCTTGGGAGTATGATTGCATGCTTACTGCTAGAATCCTCAAATAACATAGCTGAGGAGATATAATGATTCATTAAATAAATGCCAAAAATGAAACATCTTTCCCAGGAGTGACACAGTCAGGATTTGCGCCACATCTTGTTAACACAACAGCCTGAACGCTTTCCAATATTGTTCTGATTCCAAAAACGGACATTCCTCTCCGGATGCACATGTATTCAGCTTACTGTGCTTGTTCATGAGAATGCAATTAATATCACCCTCATCTCCAGATTCTGAGTAATGGAATCTTTCAGCAAAAGACACGACATCTCATTCTCTAAACCCTCCCTGTGTCACACTTCTAAGAACTAAGACATAAACAGTGTTGGGGCTGCAAAAGTGCTTTAAAGGCCACATACATATACACACTCCATATACTACACATCAGCTTTGTCTGAAAATCTGGTGGTGAGAGAACCAGAAGACTGAGAAAGCAGCAGAAATGGAGAAAAAATTTCGTTTTTTTACAGTGACAAATTTTTACTTAATCAACAGATAAGAAAAAAGGCCCACTAAAAAAGGAAATTTAAAAATTCAAGTTATAAAAATACTGAGAGGATCTCAGAAAAAGAAGGGATACAGGTGTAGCCCAGACTCCAGTCAGGTGGCTAAAAGCACTCAACAGGACACTGGTGGGGCTTTCAAAGTACCATTTATTTTTTTTGCAAATTTTACACACATCTTTATTCCCAGCATCTCCTAACAATCTGAAGATCTGGCAATGCTGGGCCAGCAGTGTGGCAGTTGACAACCATCCAGCACTCAGCAGGGGACACCCATTCAAACCAGGCAGGTCCTCTTGGCAGCCACCATGCCCATCACGCCCACTACTCCCCCCTGCAGGCCCCACTTCTGGGTTAGAGGAACAGCTTGAGAGCAGTCTTGGAAAGAAAGGACCCAGTTCTCTACAAGAAGGAAGAGGAATGGCAGCTGTTCTACAGGTTGGCAAGAGGAGAAAGCTATCAGACAGCAGTACCCGCCCTGTACACACCAAACCTTCTCCTCAGGGGAGCACTTCATACCTGCAGGCCAAGCAAAGCAGTCTGACCAGCTGCAAATAAACCTGAGGCTCTTTTTGTAAAAGAGTAAGAAAAAGTGGAAGCTTTTAGTACATTTTTACATTAACTTGTACCACAGAGAAAATGAGTACAAGTGAGCTACACTGGAGAATTCTAGAACAATGACATTTTCTGGAGGTCTCCAGCATGATCACATATAGTAGAAAAACTAGTACTTATGCAAAACATAACTTCAATTCATTCCTACCACCATATAGAAAAATTAGCCTAAAATGGATCATATATCTAAAAGTAAAATCTAAAACTGTAAAACTTCTAGAAGAAAACTGTTGTGATGTTGGGTTAGGCAAAGATGTCTTAGAAATGATACCAAAATCATGATCCATAAAAGAACAAAATGATAAACTGAACTTCGTTAAATTTTAAACCTCCTGCTCTTTTAAAGATGATGTTGAGACTGAAAAGAGCCACTGACTATGAAAAAATATTCGCAAATCATGTATCTGATAAAGAACTCTCAAATCCAATAAGAAAACAAACTTAAAAACAGACAGGCAGAAAAAGATGTACACAGTTAACCAAAGTCAAATGGCAAACAGGCACATGAAACAAGGTTTGATAGTATTAGTCATTAGATAAGTTCAAGTTAAAACTACATTAACGTATCACTACATATTCACTAGCACGTCTAAAATTAAAAAGAATGACTACCAGGTATTGGCAAAGACATAAAGGCATTTGAACTCTCCTCCACTGCTGGTGGCAGCATACAATGTCACAACCCCTTTGGAAGATAGTTTGGCAGTTTCTTATAAAGTTAAATGTATACCTACCTGCCCGAAGTATTTATTAAGAGAAATGAAAGTTTATGTTCATATAAAGAATGTACACAAATATTCATAGCAGTTTCATTTGTGACAGCCCCAAACTGCAAACAAGCCAAATGTTCATCAACTGGTGAATGAATAATCAATTAGTGGTATTTCTGTACAATGGAACAACAATAAGAAATGAACTACTGATATAAACTACAACATGGATGTCAAAAATTGTGCTGAATGAAAGCCAGCACCCTCCAAAATACATTTTATATGATTCACTTATACAAAATTTTAGATTAACTACAAGTGATCTGCAGTATCACTTGATATCACAGAGGAGCTATTTCCCGGAGCCTAGACAAGGTCACGAAGGAGCAGGAGGAAACTTCTGGGGATGAGCAGTGAGTGAACACACGAAACTGAAAGGATGCCACGCGCTGCATCGAGCGCCCTGCAAATGCATGTAGTTACTGAGAGGCAGTCACACCTGCAGACAGCTGTGCTTACACAGTTAAGCCAGATAAGATGGCTTACAAAAGGAGATGGTAGTACCACTCAGCGGTTAAAGAATCCAGTGAGTAGTAACAGGGAAAAACACTGCTTCATCCCAGGGAAGGGATGTTCCCTTACAGATCCCAAAAGACGGCATGAAGTAGCAGGTATTCTAGTCCAGGTGTAAGAGAAAGAGTGCGAATAAAAGCCATGCAAAAACAAAAGAAAAATATTGTTTTGGAAAGAACAGGTCAATGTGGCAAAGACCTAGGAATTTTAAGTTGGAGACTAGGCTTCTCTGTGTCTTAAGAGTCATGGGAAATCGACCTGCAAACATTACTCTGGTATAAAGCCAAGGAACACAAAGTCAAGGAGAGAAACCTTGGAAGCAAGAAGACCAAGCCAAGAAGGTCTTTCTTTGGGTGTGAGCTACAAGGCAAACAAAGGCAGTAAGGATGGGATTGGAATGGGACACATGGGCAGAAGGAAGGAAGAATTTTATGATTATCCAACCAAGAACTCAGGACAAGGACACTGCTGCTGTCTCCTCTTCTGTCAAGTTAACTACGCGAGGCTACGGGTTCCAAGGGACAAAGGCGCACCCCAGCAGACTCAGGAGGCTGAGCCTTTGGGTCGGAGTGTAGGCCACCACAGTTGCAGCAGCATCACAAAGTCCATTCTGGGTGAATAAAGCCTGGAATGAGCCAACACCAAAATGAAGGCTCACAGAGGAAAGTCCCGTTTAAGAAAAACTGTCTTTACAAGGTCCAGACTCAAACAAATTCCACTTTCACCTGTACCACTGATTTCTAAAATCTGAAAATATTCTTATGGACCTTACACAGAAAATAAGACTTTCTTTTAAAACCATAATCAAAGTGCTAAAGTACTAGAGAGAGATCAGTTATCTCTAGAAATGTTAGCAACATGGAAATTCTACCCATTAAAATGGCAGGATGATCTTTAGTTTCTAGTAATCAACACTATTTCATAAATACATACAAAGTCTGGCACAAACAGTTACTCGTACCAAGCTATGACTGGAATGAAGTTCTGTGTTGTGGAAGGATATCTGAAATGCAATATACAAAGCTTTAAATGCAAAAAGAATTAACTTTTTATTCTACTTATCAAGAAGCCTAATCCTATGAACCAAGAAATCAATACAAACCCCAAATTCCAATTCTATAACCACTCTTCTTGAAATTCATCCCCATTACATTCTCCCACAGTCACATTAACAAAACACTTTTGCCACCCAGCACATGTGGGCTTGCATACCTGCTTGGAAGGTAGGATTCGCTCCAGGGTACATGTTGGGGGAGTAGGCAGGAGCTGCTGCTGCATAGCCCATTGGGAAACCAGCTGGAGAAAAATAAAGAACAGTGTGATTTTAAAACCAGGGCTCCCAAAGACCTGACTGTCCTCACCTTCTTCACCACAACTCCCAGACTGAGCTCGGGAGCCCAAAAGCACGTGGGTACTCAGCAGGCTGCCTCTAGTCGTCTCCTCTCCTCAGAGTTGTGATGGGTCACGATCATAAACATGTCATTTAAACCTATGAGTAAATGCTTACAACTTTCTATAACTGAAAACATTTGACAGAAATGGAATTAAATGAAGAAGGAAAAACAAAAACCCAAAATGAAGTCAGAAAACTCACAATATTTCTGGCAGCTTTACTCTAGAGTTTATTCACATAATTCATTACTTAGCAAGATTAATAAGAGCGCTAAGAGCTTCATGCACTAAAGAGGCTCTAACCATATACATACACATGGAACTAGGAAAAATCCAACCTCACAATCCATTTGCAAGCAACCTGACTTTTATTAACACAAATGAGGGATCCTTAATATGACTAAATTATAACCACTTATCAATCATGTGAACACAAAAGAAATTTTAGTCAAAACCAGAGGGGCCTCAGTTATCTGCTCTAGGGCCCTCATAGTTCAGCTGGACCCAGTTACGAGTCACTGGGGCACTACAGGGCACAGAGCCAAGGTCTGCTAGACTTCACTAGCGACACAACTAGCTGTGAGGAGCTATAATCCCTCCAGGAAATTCTAATTTGCAGGGCTCCAGTCAACAAGGCAGAGAACCACTGTCCCTTCCTGTTCCTGCCCACGGTGCTGGCCACAGAACTGTCCTCCTGAAAATGCCCCTTGGCAAGCACCGTAAACTATCTCCAACATCTACTCTACCTCCCTTATGGCACACAGGGGCTGGAAAGCTAAATACTGCGCTCCTCTCTTGCAAGAAATTGGAAGTGATCTCAAATCCTAATCACTTCATGAAAACAAAACCTTCAGAATAGCAAAAAATACCATTAGCTGAGTAAAAAAGACAGCTTTTCACAAGAAACATACTTGCAAATTATTTAGACAATGGGCAAATACACTTAATATGTAAATAATTTTTAAAGTTAAAAGAAAAATAGAAAAAAACAACCAACAGAAGACATGAACAGAGAGAACTGCCAACCACATTGCTAACTTCACACTGGAGAAAATCCAAAAGGAGACAACACACTCTGCTGGCAAGGCTGTGGGGTAACAACAGACTCACACACTTCTGGTAGGAATACAAAGCAGTAGGATTTTTTCCTAGTACCTTTAAAATTACATTTGCATTAGAAGATGTAGTATATATACTATGAAATATTACTCAGCCACTAAAAGAATGAAATAATGCCATTTGCAGCAACATAGACGGACCCAGAAGTCATCATACTAAGTGAAGCAAGACAAAGACAAGTAACATGGGGTATTTGTTTTATGTGGAATCTTAAAAAAAAATGATATAAATGAACTTATTTACAGAACAGAAACAGACTCACAGACTTCGAGAAGAACGTATGGTAAACAAGAGTAAAGTTGGTGCTATATTTAAAACTGATAACCAACAAGAACCTACTATATAGCACAGGGAACTCAGCTCAATATTCTGTCATAACCTAAATGGGAAAAGAATTTGAAAAAGGATACAGGTACATGTATAACTGAATCACTCTGCTGTAGACCTGAAACTAACACAACAATGCTAATCAACTATACTCCAATATAAAAGTTAAAAAAATTTTTTTTAGAATAACAGGAAAAAAAATTACATCTGCATGCACTCGCTCCCCTGGCCATTTCACCTCAAGGAATCCACCCTGAAGAAAATTTCCTCAAACACAATCCACTACAGTATTACTGGAATAGCAAAATCCTTCAAACAAAATCCTTCATATCCATCCAAAGAACTGGTTGAATTAAACTATGAAAACCCCACAAGTTGCAGGCTTATGCAGCAGTATTACATAAAACACAAAGAACAAGGCAAACCTTTGTGAGCTGACAGGGAACAATGATTAAGTTGACAAAGCAAAGCGAACACCAGCACCTGCACCTCTATTCCAGAAGCCTACTCAGCCTCAAGGAGGAAGGAGGCTGACAGCGTTCAGCAGCAGCACACTCTCGGCCACTTCTGCCTGCTGAGACCTCCCCTGCCGAAGCTACCGCAGGGCTCCTCACCGAGCCAGCTGACACTGCACACAGGCACCACGGTCCTGAGGCCCCCCTCCCCAGTGCTGCTTCCACCCACCAGATCCTTCACAAGTGTCATCCACCACAGTGATGTCTGCACTCCTAATTCCATCTCAGTGTACAACACCCTTTATGTAACAAAGGAGAAATTAGAATATATGGACACAGTTGGCCTGGGGGCATGATATGACTGAATGTCAAAGTGCCCTCCAAAATTTATTTTTTGAAACTCTAAAAAAAAAAAAAAAAAAAAACTCTAATCCCCAGTGTGGTGGTATTTGGGGAAACTCAATTGTAGTCATTTTACAACATATACATACATTAAATCATCACATACACTTTAAAAAAAGTGCTGTACAAACTAAATACATACAATTTTTTTTCTTATCAATCATACCTCAAATGGGGAGGGAAGACATCAACTGGACCACCTATACTTTTTAATACACCATGTATTACATTCCATGAAAAAAATACTAGAAATAGTAAGGCATAGGACCATATATGAGTGAAAAAGAAAAAAAAAGATAAACTGATAACAGACCACAGATCCAGAGACTGCAACGTGGTCTTTAAAATAACTCTGTATTTCTTACTCTGAAAAGTAGACCTCAGGTTCGCTTTAAGCTGCTGCAGCTGTTTAGGAGACTTGTGCACAGTGTCTAAGTCTTTGGTCCCTCATCTTGCCCCTGCCCTCCACCAGCCAGGCTTGCTCCACTAGTAACCTACAAGTCCAGGGGGAATCTGGGAGCAGGAGCTGCAGAGGACCTGGAGCTGCATGCAGCAACCCTCCTCCTGAAGTTGAGGGGGGTGCCCTGTGCAAGGTCCCAGGGCTGCACCCACAGTGCTGAGACTCAGTCTCCTAACCTTACAGTAGTAGCAGTAGCGTTACTCGCTCAGTCATGTCCAACTCTTCGTGGCACAGACTGTAGCCCGCCAGGCTTCTCTGCCCATGGGATTCTCCAGGCAAGAATACTGGAGTGGATTGCCATTCCCTTCTCCAGAGGATCTTTCCAACCCAGGAATCCAACCCAGCTGGTCTCCTGCACTGCAAGCAGATTCTTTACCATCTGGGCTACAGGGAAGACTATCTACCTTACAGTAGGTTTCAGTAATATTTAACTGAATCTCAGGCTCTAGGGATTAAAACTGGTCCATAGGCTCATGGAACCCTTGATTCAGCCAAGTCCCTCTGTGGTCCTTCCTCTCTTAGATAAAGTACCAGGGAGGAGGAGTCTGAGATGGGACTGGAGGGACCCCTGAAGCGCTGGCCTCAGCTGACTAAGGAGGTTGGGACCCACACTGTCACAGATGCCAGAGGCCTCTTAGGGCAGAGTCCAGGGGGACAGTCAGGAGGTGGTCTCTGTCTCATCAAATGAATATTGATCACCAAAGGGGTAGGGAGCAGGCTGATCCTGCTCCCTAAAAAGATGTGCTCCTTCTTCCCCTTGGTGCGTGAGCTTTAAGGCTCCAGTCACCCACACCCAGCTCTTTCCAGGTCCGACACACCTCTGGCAGTCTTGCAAGTCTGGCTTCCACTTGCAGAACTCCCAAGGCTCCAGGGAGAATCTAGGCTGCAGAGATGGTACCTGGAGGTTCAAGTCTAAAAAAGTGCTGCCCCCTTCAGTGCGGAAGTGGAGGGGAAAAGGGTGAATGTAGTAATGGGGTAGGGAAGACAGGGGTGAGTGCCCTAGGAGCCTTTGAGAAAGAAACCCCAATCCCCTCCAACTATCCATTGATGCCATAGGTTTTCAGAGCCTTTTGAGAAGAGATGCCTCTTTCCTTACCTCTGTGTTGAAAACTATACAAACCCAACTTTTCATCCTCTTGCTGCTTTGCCAGAATTTTTTTTTTAATGTTGTTCTTGGCTTACTTGGTTTTCAGTTCCCTAAATAGCAGTTTTGAGCTGTCCAAGCTATTTAAAAGTGTTCTCCTTAAATTGAGACTAAACCCTACTCTTTTGGAAAAACTACCTTCACTTCAGAGGAGATATTCTTTTATTCCCATTCCTCCCTTCCCTGATGGTCCGGCGGCTAAGACTGCACTCCCCATTCAGGGGGCCCAGGTTCTATCCCTGGTGAGGGAACTAGATCCCACATGCTGCAACTAAGACCTGACATAACCTAAATAAATTTTTTAAAAAATCAAGCCAGTCAAACAGCTCTGTGAGCACTAAGCAGAATAAACACAAAACATAGTCACGTCTTGTTATTCCACAGGAGAAACATAGATATGTTAAAAGCAGCAAGCAGGGAGCAGGGAAATACTAATTTCAAAGAAACAAAAACGACAAAAACCAGAGGACAACACAACTACCTTTAAAGTGCTGAGAGAAAATAACTGCCAACCTAAAACTGTACACTCAGTGTGGCAGGCAAAAAAAAAAGGAACTCCTAAGAAGAAATATCATCAAATCCCTGGAACCTATAAATGTTACCTTATTTGGGAAAAGGTTCTTTGTCGACATAAGTTAAGGATCTCAAGATACTCATCATAGATGACAGGTGGTGGGGGCCTAAACCCAAGTGTCCACACTGTGAAACATAGATGAAGGAAATGATGTAACCATGAAAACAGAAGCCGGGATGATGTGTCCACAAAGCAATCTACGTCTAGGAACGCTGAAAGCTCCAGAAATTTCAAGAAGCAAGAAAGGATTCTCCCCTCCAGCTTCCACAGGGTGTGAGGCCCTGCCATGCCTGGATTTTGGCTTCTGGCTCCCACAACTGTGAGAGAATCAATTTCTATGGTTTTTAAGCCACCATCCTTGTAGCAATTTGTCACAGCAGTCACAGAAAACCAGTACACTCATCAAAAATAGGCTCAAAAATGAAAGCAAAATAAAAACATTTTCACAGAGAAAATTCACTGCTAGCAGACATGCAGTAAGAGTGGGGGAGGCGGGGTAACTAAAGGGATTTATCCCAGTAAAAGGAAAATGATCCCAAACAAAAAACACATAGATACAGAAAGCAATGAAAATAATGTGTGAGTTAATGTTGACTGCACAAAATAAAAACAGTAATGGCTTAAGGCATGGTCAGTTCAGTCGCTCAGTCGTGTCCAACTCTGATACACAAAAGAAGAGAGGGGGCAAAATGTGTTGTAATTGTTAGAGTCATCACTAAATAGTAATTTTTTCAAAAATTAACAGAAAGAAAAATTTAATGTAAAATATTTGGTTAATCCAAAAGAAGAAAAAGAAAGTGAACAAAACAGATACAGGAGCTATGAATTAGAAAACAATAGTAAGATGGTGTATACGAACCCAATTATTGTCATCCCTCAGTATCCCAGGTTCCAGGACATGATACCCCAAATCCACAGGTATGAATGACTGTATGTCAGCTCTCATGTAACTACAATTAGAAGACGTTCCTTTTTACCCATTAAGTGTAAATTTTAGAAAATTATGGACAAGCTTCTCCATCTGCTTGTATTAAAGTATAGAATGGTAAGCATAAAATGGTATAAAGGTACTAAAGTTATCCTAGCCTTAAAATCCTGTAGGCACATTATTTCGCTGTTTAACTCCAATTTCCATTCAAAATACCTAGAATGGTTACAAGTTTCTACACTGAACTTTTGCTGATCAGAGAGTTTTATCAAAGTCAAGGAGACCAAAATACTAAAAGCAAGGCAAGAGATAGGTATAACTACTAAGTCACTTCAGTCGTGTCCGACTCTGTGCGACCCCATAGACGGCAGCCCACCAGGCTCCCCCGTCCCTGGAATTCTCCAGTCAAGAACACTGGAGTGGGTTGCCATTTCCTTCTCCAATGCGTGAAAGTGAAAAGTGAAAGGAAGTCGCTCAGTCGTGTCTGACTCTTCGAGACCCCATGGACTGCAGCCCACCAGGCTCCTCCATCCATGGGATTCTCCAGGCAAGAGTACTGGAGTGGGTTGCCATTGCCTTCTCCAAGGTATAAAGAAATGAATAAAATAAAGATCAATTAAAAATTTTAAAGACTTAAAGTTTTAGAAATTTCCTTTTAAAGACCAAAAACAAAAAACCCTAAAAAGTACACAGACCTGGTATATGACAGGCAACCAATATTTCGTTACATAGTCTATCAGGTAATGCTAACACCATCAAGTTTAACCTATTTCCTGATTTCAGAGCTACACAGGATTCTCTTCAGTAGACTACCTGGAACTCTGCTTAAACTAGTGCAAATACATTAAAGACAGGAGGTCTCACCACTAAATTATTTTTTACCAATTCTAGAAAATCCTGTCACTATTTTCCTTCTAGTCTCTCTACTTAGTCCTTCTGGAGCTTTTAATTCTCCTCAGAACTTCTCATCCTAACACCTCTATTTCGTAACCAGTCTACTTCCCCCTTCTTTCTGCTGCACACTGGTCCCTCCTTTAGCAGTGTTTTGCCTGTGGTTTAACTGGAATTCTGTTCAAATGCTTTTTTTTTTTCCATTTATGTTCCAGTTGGTTCTTTTTGCTATGATTCTTTCTTTTGCATCTTCAATTATTATCAGCACGCTTGTTTGATGTGGTGTCTACCTGATGTTTTATTCCTGCTATCTATCACGACTGGTGACTCAGACACGATGAACAAAGCACGGTGTTTTACAATGACTCTGACTTACCAGGCAGAACTCTGGGCCACCCACACGACCTAGACTGGGAACGCTTGCCTTCACACAGTTCTGCGTTCGTTGCTGTCAGGTGCTTCAGGGGTAATGCAGCCCAGAGACTACGTTTTTTGTTAGTTTCTCCATTTATGGACCCCTTGGAAGGACAAGTAATTCAAAGCAGAACCCAAAACATCCTTGAATGGTTACAAATTCTTAGAAAAGACTTCTTCCTTCCCAGAGCCCAAGCTGAAATGAACTTCTCTATGGAACCAGTATGGACTGATTTACTTACCTGTCTTATAGGAGTACCACCCTCCGGAGGAATCAGACTGACGAGGGGTTCCACTCCAAATCCCAGCCTTACAAGAGCAGAGACTTCATTTCGTCCCCAAAAGGGTTGCTAAAACCCACAAAGAACAAATGCCCCTAGGGCAGACACATCAACTCAATGGCCAAATACTCTGGTTTTTATGTCACCTTCATATTTAGCTGTAGAAATGGCTTTCTTGCAAAAGTTCAGTTAAACATTTTTGAAATGCTTCTTCAATTTTTCAGGGGTTTTGAGCAACAGGGTTTTAAGAGTATCTGTCCCACCATATTATCTAAACCCAAAATTGTAATGTTACAGACAACTATTCCTTTCAATTAGGGCAACCATTTGCTATTTTTGACCATCAACTCCTATTCTCACAAATTTCACTTCACCCTATTTCAGCCCATGTTTGACTAGCAGGCTTCATTAAGGTGGAGAATGTGGCTCAAGCATAAATTCATCAGTGGACTCCCCTTCCTGATCCAGGATGCTGGCATGAAGAGAACAAGAAGTCCCACGGGGCCTTCCTATAAAGCCAGATGAAGAGACTCACAGCCAAGGGAGGGGCTGAGCACCACACAACCACAACGGGAAGTGTGACCTGTGTCCCACACTGCGACAACACTGAGGAAGTGAAGCTGAGCACAGGAAGTAAAGAAACCAGACCTAGTCCCTACCCTTGGAACCACCAGATCAGGCTCCAACCAAAGCCAGCCCAAGCTCCTGATTTTTCAATTTCATGAGCTGACACATTTTCTTCCTTATCTAAGCCACTTGAGCTGGGTCTGTGCATCAAAAGCATTCTTAATGACATAGAAATGGACCATGTATTCAAAGTTTAATAATGGAAACAAAATTTTACATGCTTACCTGGATAACCAATTCCTTTGGCATTTGCATAGGGTACCCCAGAAGAACCCGGGCTATAAACAGGATTCATGATTTCAAGAACTAAAAAGGGAAAAAAAATGATTTAGCCAAGCATTTTTGTTCTCAGGTTTTTCTCCATCATCAGTCTCAAAAAAGCAGGTAGCAAGAGGCCTTTCTCTAATCTATTCTGAAATGTAGAAACAAGGCACTCCATGCTGCTGCTAACCAACAGAGCACAGAAAAGGAATGCCAAAGCCCTAACGGGTGCCCACCAGGACACTGTATGCTTTGCTTTATAACTCTCCTGAGTCCATCAGACGCTAAGGGAAAAAAGTGTTCTCCGTGCCCCTGTTTTTCAAAACAGTTAAAAAAAAAAAAAACTATAAATAATCTAAATGTCCTTATTACAGAGAACAGTCTTAACCAGATCTATCCAGAGCATGAAATACCATGCAGCTGCTTTTTTCTTATAAGTGATTAAAAACACAGGATGCTACAATGATAACTGGGGTAAAAGGGGAGGCAGTACAATACTGTAATGCAGTGTGATCCCAAATGTGCACCTACACACTGGGCATGCGCACCTCCAGCTCAGACAGAAAACTATCAGGGAGGAGAATAAAGCATGAACCGTGACTGCCTCTAGATGGAGCGGTTTAATGTTCTTTTTGCACCTTTCTCTATTTCTGAAACAACACATTAAATTATATACTTCCTAAAAATAAATAAAATATATGTGTATTTCCTAAAAAAGACAAATTAGCTACAGCAACTGTACTAACCAAATCAATGTTCTATAATTCACAATCTTCTTTGCCTGACAAGTTCAAGAATTTGCACAGCTACAACCATGGTTTTATCCCTTCCTCTGAATTTTATCACCCAATGCATTCTGAAAGTGTGAGCTTATTTAAGACTATTCAGTATTCCTTATCCAGTACGTCTATCACTGACTGACTTGGTAGTAAGGATTAAAGGGATCTTAAATTTAAAAATAAAAACAGCAATGGGGGAGGGGGCAACAGGCATATGGAAACTCTGCACTTTCTGCTCAATTTTGCTCTGACCCGAAAACTGCTCTAAAAAAATTAAGTCTATTTTAAAAGAAAAACAGGCAGTTCTCTGGTGACCTCGCCATTAGAATTCTGGGCTTTCACTGCCACGACCCAGGTTCAATCCCCGGCTGAGGAACTGATATTCCACTAGCTATGTTCAGTTCAGTTGCTCAGTCGTGTCTGACTCTTTGCGACCCCATCAATCGCAGCACGCCAGGCCTCCCTGTCCATCACCAACTCCCGGAGTTCACTCAAACTCACGTCCATTGAGTCAGTGATGCCATCCAGCCATCTCATCCT
>NW_011494663.1:94991-96177 GCF_000754665.1 Bison bison bison | reverse complement strand
CAGCATCAGAGTCTTTTCCAATGAGTCAACTCTTCGCATGAGGTAGCCAAAGTACTGGAGCTTCAGCTTTAGCATCATTCCCTCCAAAGAACACCCAGGGCTGATCTCCTTCAGAATGGACTGGTTGGATCTCCTTGGAGTCCAAGGGACTTGCAAGAGTCTTCTCCAGCTCCACAATTCAAAAGCATCAATTCTTCGTTGCTCAGCTTTCTTTACAGTCCAACTCTCACATCCACACATGACCACAGAAAAACCATAGCCTTGACTAGACGGACCTTTGTTGGCAAATGAATGTTCTGCTTTTCAATATGCTATCTAGGTTGGTCATAACTTTTCTTCCAAGGAGTAAGCGTCTTTTAATTTCATGGCTGCAGTCACCATCTGCAGTGATTTTGGAGCCCAAAAAAATAAAGTCTGACACTGTTTCCACTGTTAGCACCAAAGACAATGACACACACAAAAAGGTGCCACTACCTGCTGACTTTCTAAAAGACACATGTACTTCAAAACACTCTTGGCATCAAATTCCATTACAGAGACAAAATACAAAAACACACCACTTCAAATTTCTACCTCAGCTTACTGACTTAGAATATTTCCAACCAAGCAGTTCAGTACACACAAAAGTATACCTGGTCAAATCCTTAGCCTGTGCAGTAAATTCTAAAGTAGAAATTAATTGGAGATATCAGTGATTGGGACATTCATTACCTAAATAACTGTCTTATTTCTTTAACTTCCAAACCAAAAGGCAGAACAAAATCTGACATGACATCCACAACCACAGCTAAGACAGAAATCTAGATCGGAGCTGTCCAAAAGAACAAGGATGAAGATGCTCCCTATCTTTGGGAGAGAGCATCCATTAGCTATTAATACAAGTAAACAACGAGCACCTGAAAAATGTGGCTAGGATCGGATCCGATTTTTTATTTAACTTCAGTGTAAATTTAAATAGACGTGTTTGGCTGTAGGCTACCATACTGGACGATGCAAATCTACAGAACAGATTAGAAAGAAACAAGGAGAGCAAAGCATAAGAAGTAGAGAGGAAAACCAACTGTATTTTACATCACAGTTTAAGAAGAAACAAATTGGTAACTTGTCAATCCGCATTAGCTTGCACTTTTAACCCATTCTTGGCGGATCTACAACATAAAATGTAGAGATTTTTTCATATATTTCA
>NW_011494663.1:72891-94891 GCF_000754665.1 Bison bison bison | reverse complement strand
TCATATATTTCATCTACTTCTCTATCATTTCTAGAGAGGTGAATACTTTTCAATACTCTATTTCTCTATTCTGTGCCAGGATCTAATTTCATTTTCTTAATTGAATAAGTAAAGCACTACACAAAGGCCACGGGGGGGTGGGGGTGGGGGGAAGACAAGTCACAGTCCCTGTTCTGAGTTTACCATCTAGAAAAGTGCTGCCCCAGAGAACTTTCTGTGAAGATGAAAATGTACATCTGCTCTGTCCACATACAGTAGTCACTACCTGAACACTTGAAATGTGGCTAGACCAAGGACCTACACGTTAGCTGAACTCTGAATAGGAACATGTAGGTGGTGGGTACTGTACTCGACAGGCAGGTCTGCAAGTCAGAAGACATAAACAATGGATGACTCGGGGTCAGAGTGTTATGGGCCATAAAGGAATAAAGTGTTGTGACGGTTGAGTGGGAAGAGCAAAAATTTAATGCAGGAGGAGAGGAATGGTCAGGAATAACTTGGATTACACAGGTGGTATAAGCTCTCAACAGGTAGGATCTCGAAAAGACACAAAAATTAGAAAATGCAAGATGCACTTTAGGGACACTTTGCTACTGGGCTTGTTTGGAGCTTGGGCTACATGTGAATCAACGAAGATGATTACAGAGACACAGGTTAGGTTGGAGCTATCACATGGAGACCCTTAACTGTGCGGCTGCGCAGGAGATGTCATCTGGTAGGCAATGAAGCTGATGAACAGCATAGCAGTTAAAGACAGGAGTTACCATTTGACCTGGCAACTCCACTCCTAGGTATACACCCAAGAGAAGTGAAAACATATCCACACAAAAATTTGTACCTGAATGTTTGTAACAAAATTATTCGTTACAGCCAAGAACTGTAGACAACTCAAAGCACTGAATACCACAAAGGCTTTCCTTACACAATCTTACAGTCTAAACCACTAATAAAATCTTACTCTACATTTGCCACTAAAAAAATGCACAGAATTACACTTGAATTCTAACTACCATACGTCCAAACTACCCAGAAGTTCCTAAAAGCATTTATGCTTCCCAAGAGACTAATAACTACTTCCTAAAGTGATTAAGAAGTTATAATTAAAACTTACAGGTAAAAAAGAATAACAGGATTAATGAAAGAAAAAGCTGCAGTTCCCACTTCAACAAAAAGGTTTGCACAAGGTCTATGAACAACGTAACAGCTTCTCAAGTTACTTTTGCCTTCAATCTGTCCCCGCATCAGGGTCTTTTTCAATGAGTCAGCTCTTAGCATCAGATGGCCAACAACGTACTGGAGCTTCAACTAAAATTCTTCCAATGAATATTCAGGGTGGAGTTTCTTTAGGATTGACTGGTCTCATAGCCTTGCAGTCCAAGGGACTCTCAAGAGTCTTCTCCAGCACCACAATTCAAAAGCATCAATTCTCTGGCACTCAGCCTTCTTTATGGTCCAACTCTCACATCCATACATGACTACTGGAAAAACCATAGCTTTGACTATACAGACCTTTGTGGCAAACTGATATCTCTGCTTTTTAATACTCTGTCTAGGTTTGTCTTAGCTTCCTTCCAAAGAGGAAGCGTCTTTTACATTCATGGCTGCAGTCACTGTCTGCAGTGATTCTGGAGCCCAAGAAAGTAAAATCTGTCACTGCTTATCCCTTCCCCTTCTATTTGACATGACATGATGGGACCAGATGCCACAATCTTAGTTTTTTTTAATGTTGAGTTTTAAGCCAGCCTTTTCATTCTCTTCTTTCACCCTCATCAAGAAGCTCTTTAGTTTCTCTTCACTTCCTGCCATTAGGGCAATATCATCTGCATATCTGCAGTTGTTGACATTTCTCCCAGCAATCTTGATTCCAGCTTGTGCTTCATCCAAGCCAGCACTTCAAATAATGTATTCTGCACAGAAATCAAATAAGCAGGATGACAATATTACAGCCTTGACATACTCCTTTCCCAATTTTGAACCAGTCTGTTGTTCCATGTCTGGTTCTAAATGTTGCTTCTTGATCCACACAGATTTCTTAGGAGACTGGTAAGGTGGTCTGATATTCCCATCTCTTTAAGAATTTTCCACAATCTGTTGTGACTCACACCGTCGAAGTGGGTCTTTAGCACTGTCAATGAAGCAAAAGTAGATGTTTTCCTGGAATTCCCTTGCTTTCTCTATGATCCAATGAATGTTGGCAATTTGATCTCTGGTTCCTCTGCCTTTTCTAAACTTGGGCCTTCTTAGTGAACAGTGCAAAGAAATAGAGAAAAAAGATAGAATGGGAAAGACTAGAGATCACATCAAGAAAATGATAGATATTAAGGGAACATTTCATGCAAGGATGGACACTATAAAGGACAGAAATGTTAAGGACCTAACAAAGGACAAAGAGATTAAAAAAAGGTGGCAAGAGTACATAGAAGAACTGTACCAAAAAAAGGTCTTAATGACACACATAACCACGATGGCACTCTCCAAGAGTCAAACATCATGGAGTGTGAAGTCAAGTGGGCCTTAGGAAGCATTACTACAAATAATTAGCGGAGGTGATGGAATTCCAGCGCAGTTATTTCAAATCCTAAAAGATGATGCTGTTAAAATGCTGCACGCAATATGCCAGCAAATTTGGAAAACTCAGCAGTGGCCACAGGAGTGGAAATGGAGTTTTCACTCCAACGTCAAAGAATGTTCAAACTACCATACAATTGTGCTCAGTTTATTGATTAGTGGACATGAATGCTGAACCCACTGACCAATCTTAACATCACTAAGAGCAAACTACTTATTTTTTTAAATTTTTATTTATTTTGGCTGTGCTGGGTCTTCACTGCTGCTCGAGCTTTCCTTTAGTTGTGCTGGGAGGTGGCTACTCTCCAGTTGCTGCTCTGGCTTCTCATTTGGCAGCCTCTTATTACAGAGCACAGGATCTAGAGTGTGTGGGCTTCATAGCTGCCACTCCTGGGCTCTAGAGCACAGGCTCAATAATTGTGGCACACAGGCAAGTGGGATCTTCTTAGATTACAGATTGAATCCATGTCTCCTGCATTGGCTGGTGAATTCTTTACCACTAAGCCACCAGGGAAGCCCCCCAAGCTACTTATTACATGCATCCTCATACGATGGAATCACTCTGCATCATCTGAGGTGTACTGCTACAAAAATACTAAAATCTCAATCCAGTGTACCCTACACATCTTCCTCCCAGGTGACAGAAAAAGGCAGGAATTAGAGAAAAATACTGAACACCATAAAGCAATCAGACAAAGCCAAAAGGAGGGAATCTAGAGGGCAAGGGGTCTGGGAAAAGGCAGAGAGTAGGGAGAAGGATGGTTCTAGATTAACATAGATTTAATAAAGGCCACAGGAGGTTTTTGTTTGAATCCTGGTTTTAAGATGGAAAAAATTATAAAAAGGTATTTTAAGGATTGAGGGGTACAAACAAATGGGTTAGCTATCAAATGGCATTAAACAATCATTAATTTTCTTATATGTGAGAATAGCATTTTGTTATGTAAAGATGCATTGATTTTTAGAAGTACATATTAAACTATTCAAGGGTAAAAATGACACGATGTCTGTAATCTAAAACATTTTTTTATTTTAATTGGAGGCTAATTACAATATACTCATTGGAAAAGACTCTGATGCTGGGAGGGATGGGGGGCAGGAGGAGAAGGGGACGACAGAGGATGAGATGGCTGGATGGCATCACTGACTCAATGGACGCAGTCTGAGTGAACTCCGGGAGTTGGTGATGGACAGGGAGGCCTGGCGTGCTGCGATTCATGGGGTTGCAAAGAGTCGGACACGACTGAGCGACTGAACTGAATTACAATATTGTGGTGGTTCTGCCATACATTCACATGAATCAGCCATGGGTGTACATGTGTTCCCCATCCCGACCCTCCCTCCCACCTTCCCCTGCCATCCCATCTCTCAAGGTCATCCCAGTACACCAGCCCTGAGCACGCTATATAATGGGATTGATATGTTGGGTATATGGCTGTATGTTGTATTTGCATACTTTTTAAGTAATGAAAAGTTAAAAGTAAAAAACCACCATCACCACTCTGCCTGGGATTCTAGTGCCTACTGTCACCCAGAAACCACGGATTTGCCAGTCTGATTTGGTATGGGCCAAGAATCCCAATTTCAAGGCGAGAGAGACAGAGAGACAGAGAGAGAGAGAGAGAGAGAGAGAAAGAAAGAAAGAGAAGTCACTCGGTCCTGTTCAACTCTTTGCGACCCCATGAACTATAGCCTACCAGGCTCCTCCGTCCATGGGATTCTCCAGGCAAGAATACTGAAGTGGATTGCCATTTCCTTCTCCAGGGGATATTCCTGACCCAAGGATCAAATGCCGGTCTCCCACATTGCAGGCAGACGCTTTACCCTCTGAGCCACCAGAGAAGCTAGTTATCACTTTTTTTTTTTTAAGTTTCTCATTTGTAATGATGAAAATGTCAGAATTCCTATGGGTGGTTTGACACCTGCAGCAAAATAGTTAAGTCTCAGATTAGGGTTTCAGAGAAGGCAATGGCAACCCACTCCAGTACTCTTGCCTGGAAAATCCCATGGACAGAGGAGCCTGGTAGGCTGCAGTCCATGGGGTCACTAGGAGCCGGACACGACTGAGCGACTTCACTTTCACTTTTCATTTTCCTGCATTGGAGAAGGAAATGGCAACCCACTCCAGTGTTCTTGCCTGGAGAATCCCAGGAACGGGGGCCTGGTGGGCTGCCATCTATGGGGTCGCACAGAGTCGGACACGACTGAAGTGACTTGGTAGCAGCAGATTAGGGTTTAAAAAAGATTACAGCAAAAATTTCTCAACTTGAAATCTAATAATCCTCAGAGGGAAAGTATATTTAACATCCATCACTGTACTAGTTTCTCTAGTCTCAAAATATACCATGACCTAAACAAAGTTCCCACACAAAACAGTAATTCTAAAACTTTACAAAAGAAAAAAAGAAAGTGAAGTCACTCAGTTGTGTCCGACTCTTTGCTACCCTGTGGACTGTAGAGGCCTTGTATATTATTTTTCTTCATACCAAGAAAACTAAGGTTAAGGGGCTTAAAGTCTCTCTCTCAGACAGCAATACACAAGATAAAACCCGAACAACACAATCAGCACTGGAAAGTCTGGGTAACACCTGATAACATCAAGAAAAGCACATAAGATAGACTCTGAACGCCTCCAAACTCGAGCTTCACTATCAAGGTTTCCAATCTATTGGGAGACATTCACATATTTCTGCACAGAACTTCAAAGATAGAGACATAAAGTGGAACCCAGGCATAAGAAAAGTAACCATACCTCTATTAGGCTGGTGTGCTGTTGTTTTAAAATTGCTCTCAATTGATCAGTGAAAAGAAGCTGTTTAAATAAGACAAGTTTGGGAGGCAAAAATTTGCCTTTAAGCTACAGAACCTATAAAAAAAAAACTTAAAGTAATATTCTTTATACGCACTTAAGCTTGTTTTTCCCAATTCTAATCCTCTACCTCTGTGGCATTACACTCATTTTCTCGTTTGAAAATTCAAATAATTTTGACATCACAATTCTGTCTAGCCTTAAAACAGAAATGAATTGAATGGCAGCTGTAGAGTAGAATACTAAGTAAAAATCTAACAAATCTATCAGGCCTGGATAAGAGGGCAAGGGCAGTAATACCAACAGCAGCTTCCTCCGCCCATCTGGCTTGTAGGAGCCTTCCACTATTCTGAAGAGCAGAAGGCAGGAAGAGGGGATGCTACCTGCTCCATGTGTCTAGAGTGACTGCTACACAGAACCTAGAGGAAGGCTGCAGTTTCCAACTCTTAAAGCCTGCAGGGACCTCTACCATACCTTCAGTTCAGTTGCTCAGTCGTGTCCAATTCTTTGCGACCCCATGGGCTGCAGTAAGCCAGGCTTCCCTGTCCATGGCCAACTCCCAGAGCTTGCTCAAACTCATGCCCATCCTGTCCGTGATGCCATCCAACCATCTCATCCTCTGTAGTCCCCTTCTCCTCCCGCCTTCAGTCTTGCCTAGGATCAGGGTCTTTTCCAATGTTCTTCACATCAGGTGGCCAATGTATTGGAGTTTCAGCTTCAACATCAGTCCTTCCAATGAACACCCAGGACTGATCTCCTTTAGGATGGACTGGTTGGATCTCCTTGCAGTCCAAGGAACTCTCAAGACTCTTCTCCAACATCACAGTTCAAAAGCATCAATTCTTCGGCGCTCAACTTTCATCACAGTCCAACTCTCACATCCATACACGATTATTGGAAAAACAGCTTTGACTAGAGGCACCTTTGTTGGCACACCTCAGCTTGTCCATTTAGTCACAAATACGACTAAACGGAAGTAATTATGCAAACACATACTAAAGCAAGCCCACTCTATAAACCCCAAAAGAAACAAAAAAAACTTCACAATGTGCACCATAGTACCTTCAACAACAGAACAATTAGCCTAATTCTTTCCTGTCAAAGCAAAAATAACCCAATCCTTGGTTACTTAACCCAAGTTCTAAAATGCGTCCCTACTATTATTGCCAAGTTTTTCATATACCATTTGAGAAAATAATCTTAAAAATTACACAAGGGTGACTTGAAAATTTAAGGAGGGGGAAGGAGACAAACCTTTTCATTTCAAGAAAGTCCTGCTTGGCAAAACACTCCAAAATACTTTTATGTATGACTTTAATGAAGCATTAACTCATACAACCCATCAGATGCACGCTTATATACACTATAAATGAGGAAGACCCTATTCGTGGACGCTGTAAAGGCGCACCTCTCTTTCAAAGTTGACCAAGGCTGGGCCATGATACGTCCTTTCTGGTTAAAACATTGAAAGCCTTTCAAGCTAAGGCTTCTGCCAGGCAAATGGAATAATGTTTACTTTGTGAGAAAAGTGGATAGTTTACACACTGGAAACGATGAAAATCCTACGAACAGAAACACCACCCCATTGCTTCCCCATTTTTTGCATTTCCCTGATCTGATCACCTGAACCTTAAAAAAAAAAGACCCAGAGAACACTGTTGTGCAACAAACGCCGCTCTCGCCGGCCCGGGGGCAGCTTCCCCGCCGCCCACGCCGCACCTGCCCGCGCGCCCCGCAGTCCAGCCCCGCCTCCCTCGGGCAGCACCCGCCCGCCTGGCCCCGCGGGACAAAGCGCCGCCGCGGGCCCGACCTTGGCGCCGCCCAAATCGGCCGCACAAAGCGCCGCACTTCCGGCCGCGCACGCCGCCGCCAAGTCCGCCGCCCGCCCCGCCCGCACTCACCGCGCCGCGAGGGCAGACTGGGCCTCAGTGATCAGAGCTCGCCGGTCCAGGGCGGGCTCAGCGGTCGGGCTCGGTGAGAGGCGCGCGCTGCGCAGGTCTGCTCCGTTGCGGGGCTGAGCCGCGAGGCCCGGGTCGCCGCCACCACCGCTTACCCGGCCTGCGCTCCCGCTCGCCCCGCTCTGCCCGGCCCGCCTCTCCGCAGCCCGCGCTCCTCGCCGACGCTGCGCTGCCGCCTAACCCAACCCTCACTTCCGCCTGGAGCCCGCCTTGGCGGGGGCGCGCAGACACGTGACCCGCCGGCGCCTTCCGGGCTCCGGGTCGGCGTGCGCGCTCCCGCCGACGTCCGAGAGGCGACGGGACCGGGAGGCTTCCCGGAGCTGTTGCGTACAGAGATCGTCGGGCCGAATTTCTGTGGTCTCTGCGTCTGGAGCGTACAGGGCGGGGAGGGCGGGTTGGGGGGGTTCAAACAGAAGTCAAACGGCGCCCGGAGGATGTCTGTTGACTCATTCGAATAAACGCTCATGTGGAATATTTTTCCTTACGCCATCTTTGGGCTCCTACTCTCATGGTATGGAAAGGGCACAATGGAACATAATTATAGTGGAACATAATTATTAACTTCTTACGGGAAAAAAAATGTATTCGATTTCGTGTTTTTAAATAGCCCCGCACTACAGGAACCCTTGTGTAAATGCAGGCGCGGCGGCGGGGGCGCGCTCTTCCCCAATGCCAGGCTCCGGTCCCCAGGCCTGTGTGGTCGGCTGTTGGCTTAACGGCCAGGGCCCGGGCGCTGGGACCTTCCAAGCTCGCGCGCTCGGCGCTCTTCGCGTTCGCCGTTCTGAGTGCTCTGCATTCATTAAGTCACTTAATACAATAAAGTCGTTTTACAAATGAAGCAGTTAAGGCACGAAGAGGCTGATAAGTCCCTTCGAGAGCAGACAATTTCTTGGAAGCCGACCAGGTTGAAACCCGAACGTCTGACTTAAGGGCATTACTCTTAAAAGAGGGACTTTGGGGTTTGCACTTTCCCAGAGCTGCTCTCAACTATTTCTGTAACATTACTAGGGCCCACAGGTTCCCTGCGTGATGTGAGAGCCAATGGTTCTGCCTTGGAGAAAGGTGGAGGAATCCTGTGGTCTCTGCTCAGCTGGGAGGGTCCAGGCAGTCTTATCTTTCCCTGACCAAGCCGAGAACATCTACTACTGGTTCGCATTTCAAAGACATAAGTGCACGTTAAAATGCTACCCACTCCAGTATTCTTGTGCTTCCCTTGTGCCACAGTTGGTAAAGAATCAGCCTGCAATGTGGGAGACCTGGGTTCAATCCCTGGGTTGGAAAACTGCCTTGGAGAAGGGAAAGGCTACTCCAGTATTCCGGCCCAGAGAATGCCATGAACTGTATAGTCCATAGGGTCGCATACAACTGGACATGACTGAGCCACATTCACTAAAATAGTTGCAAAGGACTTGATTTTTGTCACACTATAGAAGATGGTGGGTGGTTTTAAATACAACTAGATGTTACTCTTAACCGTTTTAATATAGACACTGGTGATTTGAGTCCCACTGAAAAGCTAAAGTGAAGTCGCTCAGTCGTGTCCTACTCTTTGCGACCCCATGGACGGTAGCCCACCAGGCTCCTCCATCCACGGAATTTTCCAGGCAAGAACACTGGAATGGGTTGCCATTTCTTTAGTTTCCATTTTAAAAGTACATGAATAAAGGGCTTTCCTGGTGGTTTAATGGTTAAGAATTGACCTGCTGATGCAAGGGATGCAGTTAGATCCCTGATCTGGGAAAATCCCACATGCAGAAGAGCAACTAAGCCAGAATAGCACAACTACTGAGCCTGCCGGCCCTAGATCCTATGCTCCACCTTAAGAGAAGCCACTGCAATGAGAAGCCCATGTACCCTAAGGAAGAGTAGCCGTTGCTCAGGGAAACTAGAGAAAGCCCTTGCAGTTTAAGGAAGATCCAATAAGCCAACGATAAAAATTTAGAAATACATAAATAAGTTCTGTAACAGTACAGAATTCCATTGTGCTTTTTCTTCTTAAACTCCTGCTTGCATACCACTGTCTGCACAGAATTTAACCCTAATATTAATATATTTTCGGAGAAGGCAATGGCACCCTACTCCAGTACTTTGCCTGGAAAATCCCATGGATGGAGGCGCCTGGTAGGCTGCAGTCCATGGGGTCGCTAAAAGTCGGACATGACTGAGCGACTTCCCTTTCACTTTTCACTTTTCACTTTCATGCATTGGAGAAGGAAATGGCAACCCACTCCAGTGTTCTTGCCTGGAGAATCCCAGGGATGGGGGACCCTGGTGGCTGCCGTCTGTGGGATCACACAGAGTCAGACACGACTGAAGTGACTTAGCAGCAGTAGCATTAATATATTTGTGTATTGAGTCTATTTTTTTAAACCACTTGTATCTGTCAGGATAGCTAGGAAATGCTGCAGTAACGAGCCCCAGATCTCAAGTGTTTTTACACAATAGAGAAGTTTATTTCTCACTTAAACATCAGATCTGAAGCAAGTGGAATCATCTAAAAAACTATACTAACAATAAGAGCAACCAGTGATTATCAAAATGAGAAAACATATAAGGTATCTAAATTAACAATGAATTAGAAAATATGATGGAAGAGAAGATCCATTTTATACAAGGTTGATTACTTATAGACAAAATGAAACAATATATAAAAATAACAGTAATACCCAGAAATAAAACTTGCATAATAGTTGTGAAAGGTCTATATGAATAAAATTTAAAATACCCATCAAATCACACCAAAAAACCTCTTAAATACATGGAGAAAAACATATTATTCTTGGATAATTTTCCTAAATTTATGAATTTAATACAATTCCTATCAAACACCAATAATTACTTTTAATTAGGTAAAGTGATTCTGATTTACACATGAAAAGATCAACAAGAAAAATCAAAAGCAAGAGTATCTGGAGAATTCCCTGGCAGTTAGGAGTCAGCTTTCATTGCCCAGGACCCAGGCTCAGTTCCTGACTGGGGAACTAAGATCCTTCAAGCCAAAAAATAAAAGAATATTTGCCAAGAAAACATTGAGGGCAAAGAGTAATAGTAAGGGTGCTACTAGACCTATCGAAATAAGAAAACATATTTAAAAGCCTCAATCAACAAAGCAGTGTGTCACGGATGCATGAATAGACAGATCAATGAAATAGAACATTCAGAAATACACTCAGATTATTTTCAGAAGTGATATCTGATAAAGGTAACATCTCAAGTCACTGCGAAGAAAGATGGACTATTTAATAAATGGTACTGGGACAGAAACAGCCATCTGAAAAAATATAAAATTGAATTTATAGCTTACCATACCAGAATAAAATCCAAATCAAAAAAGATACAAATGTACAGCAATGGAATTATAAAAGAAAAATAAACAAAAAATAATTTTTTTTATCTTGGAGTAAAAAAGCCTTTTTTAAAAAATCAAACTTTAAACTTTTTATTTTCTATTTGGGTAATTTTCTATTTGGGTACAGCCGATTAAAAATGTTGTGGTAGTTTCAGGTGAACAGCCAAGGGACTTAGCCTCAAGTATACATGTATCTATTAGACAGGAAGTTAGACAAAAGCAACAAGGGGAGGCCTGGCTGAAAGGGATGCAAGCTGATCTCTGAACTCCATCTTAGACACACCCAGGAGAGCTCACGCATAGGCTGCAAAATAAACACAGAGACTTTTCAACTTCTGCATATGTGTCCTCAGTTCAGTTCAGTTCAGTTGCTCAGTCGTGTCCGACTCTTCGAGACCCCATGAATTGCAGCACGCCAGGCCTCCCTGTCCATCACCAACTCCTGGAGTTCACTCAAACTCATGTGCATCGAGTCGGTGATGCCATCCAGCCATCTCATCCTCTGTCATCCCCTTCTCCTCCTGCCCCCAATCCCTCCCAGCATCAGAGTCTTTTCCAATGAGTCAACTCTTCACATGAGGTGGCCAAAGTACTGGAGTTTCAGCTTTAGCATCATTCCTTCCAAAGAACACCCAGGGCTGATCTCCTTTAGAAAGGACTGGTTGGATGTCCTTGCAGTCCAAGGGACTCTCAAGAGTCCTAGGCACCACAAAATGACCACAAGGGCTTCTCCAAGTAACCTTAGGCAGTTAGGAGCGCAGTAAGGGAGCATGAATATTCTACATCTAATTAAAACAGACTGAATTATGGGACGACATAAACGGCATGCGGCTGCTGCTGCTAAGTCGCTTCAGTCGTGTCCGACTCTGTGCGACCCCGTAGGCGGCAGCCCACCAGGCTCCCCCGTCCCTGGGATTCTCCAGGCAAGAACACTGGAGTGGGTTGCCATTTCCTTCTCCAATGCGTGAAAATGAAAAGTGAAAGTGAAGACGCTCAGTCGTATCCAACTCTTAGCAACCCCATGGACCGCAGCCTACCAGGCTCCTCTGTCCATGGGATTCTCCAGGCAAGAGCACTGGAGTGGGTTGCCATTGCCTTCTCCGATAAACAGCATAGTCTACTGTTATATAGCATATGTCCATTTGCATCCCTTTCATTGATTGGAGGTGAGTACAAGTGCTACTTTACACAGGCTATAACCAAAAGGAGAAGACTGGAAGTATGAAAGGAGGAAGCCAAGAGGGATCAACAGGAAGAATGAGGAGGATTCCTTTGGGGTGGGCCAGCTCTCATGTCATTAGAGTGTCTAATAAAAGATCTGTCTGCTTGAGCTGAACTAAGCTGTAACTTGTCAGTTGTTTTACACCGTTTAGCCCATTGCTCCAAATTTTTGTTGCAATGAGAGAAGAACCCAGGAAGATGGGCCTGGTAGGCTACAGTCCATGGGTTGAAAAAGAGTCAGGCACAATTTAGCAGCTATACAACAACAACAAATCAAGAAAAGTATACAGAAGAAAAACGTTCATTCTACAATTCCACTTCAGGGAGTTTGTCTACAGAGATACTCTCTGAAGTGTAAAATGAAATAGGTTCAAGCTTATTCATTGCAGCTTTTCTAGGAGTAACAAAGTATCTGAAACAACCCCAGTGTTTGTCACAATGGGACTGACTGAATAATTGCCTCCATAACTCAAGATAGAAATGAGCAGATTATCTATATACTAAAATGGAAATATCTTCAAGGTAAACTGTTAAATGGACAAAGCTGTCTATCAAAATCTAGACACCTTGGGTAAGAAAAGCTTTGGTTTGACATTTTAAGAACAAGTGAACTAAAAGGGACAGGAATGGGTGAATTTAATTCAGATGCCCATTATATCTATTACTGTGTGCAAGAATCCCTTAGAAGAGATGGAGAAGTTCTCACAGTCAATGAGAGAGTCTGAAAGGCAGTACTTGGGTACAACCCCCAAAATGACAGAATGATCTATTTTTTTCCCAAGGCAAACCACTCAACATCACAGTAATCCAAGTCTATGCCGCAACCACTGATGCCAAAGAGGCTAAAGTTGACAAGTTCTATGAAGACATACAACACCTTCTAGAGTTAACAACCGCCCCCCTCCTCAAAAAGATGTAATTTTTGTCACAGGGAATTGGAATGCAAAAGTAGGAAGTCAAGAGACACCTGGAATAACAGGCAAGTTTGGCCTTGGAGTACAAATTGAAACAGGGCAAAGGCTAACAAAGTTTTGTCAAATAACACACTGGTCATAGCAAACACTCATTTCCCACAACCTAAGAGATGACTCTGCATATGTACATAACCACGTGGTCAATACTGAAATCAGGTTGATTATGTTCTTTGCACTGGAAGCCTGAGAAGCTCTCTACAATCAGTAAAAACAAGACCAGGAGATGACTGAGGCTCATATCATGAATTCCTTATTGCAAAATTCAGGCTGAAATTGAAGAAAGCAGGGAGACTCACTGGGCTTCTCAGGTGGCTCAGTGGTAAAGAATCTGCCTGCCAATGTAGGAGACACAGCAGACATGGGTTTGATCCCTGGGTTGGGAAAATCCCTTGGATGAGGAAATGGCAACTCACTCCAATATTCTTGCCTGGGAGGAAATGGCAACTCACTCCAATATTCTTGCCTGGATAATCCCATGGACAGAGGAGCCAGGTAGTCTACAGTCCACAAGGTCACAAATAGTCATACATGACTGAGTGAGCACATGGAAAACCACTAGGCCATTCAAGTATGACCTATTATTAGGTCAATTCCCTATGATTATACACTGGAGGTGACTAATAGATTCAAGGGATTAGATCTGGTAGACAGAGTGCCTGAAGAAATATGGATGGAAGTTTGTAACATTGTACAAGAAAGCTGAAAGTGAAAGTCACTCAGTCGTGTCTGACTTTTTGCGACCCCATGGACTACACAGTCCTTGGAATTCTCCAGGCCAGAATACCGGATTGGGTAGCCATTCCTTTCTGCAGGGGATCTTCCCAACTCAGGGATCAAATCCAGGTCTCCCACATTGGTAGTGACCAAAACCATCCCACAAAAAAAGAAATGCAAAAAGGCAAACTGGTTTGAGGAGGTTTTACAAATAGCTAAGGAAAGAAGAGGAAAAAAAGGCAGGGAGAAAGGGAAAGATATACTCAAATGAATTCAGACTTCCAGAGAAGAGCAAGGGAGATAAAAAGGCCTTCTCAAATGAACAATGCAAAGAGATAGAGGAAAATAATAGAATGGGAAAGACTAGAGATCCTTTCAAGAAAATTGGAGATATCAGGGAACAGTTTATGCAAGGATGGGAATGATAAAGGACAGAAAAGGTAAGACCTACTAGAAGCAGTAGAGATTAAGAAGAGGTGGCAAGAATATACAGAACTATACCAAAAAAGGTCTTAATGACCCACATAACCACAATGGTGTGGTCACTCACCTAGAGCCATATATTGTGGAGTCTGAAGTCAAGTAGGCCTTAAGAAGCATTTCTGTGAGCAAATCTAGTGGAGGTGATGGAATTCCAGCTGAGCTATTTCAAATCCTAAGAGATGGTGCTGTTAAAGTGCTGCACTCAATATGCCAGCAAATTTGGAAAACTCAGCAGTGGCCACAGGACTGGAAAAGGTCAGTTTTCATTCCAATCCCGAAGGGCAATGCCAAAGAATGTTCAACCTACCATACAATTGCACTTACTTCACATGCTAGCAAGGTTATGCTTAAAATCCTTCAGGCTAGGATTCAGCAGTATGTGAACCAAGAACTCTCAGATGTACAAGCTGGGTTTCGAAGAGGCAGAGGAACCACAGATCAAATTGCCAACATTCATTGGATCATGCAGAAAGCAAAGGAGTTCCAGAAAAACATCTGCTGCTGCTTCATTATCTAGGCTAAAGCCTTTGACTATGTGAATCATAACAACCTGTGGAAAATTCTTAAACAGATGGGAGTACAAGACCACCTTACCTGTCTTCTGAGAAACTGGTATGTGCATTAAGAAGCAAGAGTTAGAACCAGATATGGAATAGTTGACTGGTTCAAAATTGAGGAAGGAGTATGACAAAACTACATATTGTCACCCTGGTTATTTAACTTATATGCAGAGTACATCATGTGAAATGCCAGCAACCCAGCTTGTGATTCAGCGAAGGAATTAAGATTACCAGGAGAAATATCAAGAACCTCAGATATGCGGATAATACCATTCTAATGGCAAAAAGTGAAGAGGAACTAACAAGCCTCATGATGAGGGTGAAAAAGAGTCCCAAAACTGGCTTGAAACTCGACATCAAAAATAACTAATATTATGGCATCCAGCCCCATCACTTCTCAGCAAATAGAAGGGGAAAGAATGGAAGCAATGACAGATTTTATTTTCCTGGGCTCCGTAATTACTGTAGATGGTGACTGCAGCCATGAAATTAAAAGACGCTTGTTCCTTGGAAGGAAAGCTATGACAAACCTAGACAGCATATTAAAAAGCAGCGACATCACTTTGCCAACAAAGTTCTGTCTAGTCAAAACTATGGTTTTCCTTGTAGTCATGTACAAATGTGAGTGTTGGACCATAAACAAGACTGAGTGCTGAAGAATAAATGCTTTTGAATTGTGGTGCTGGAGAAGACTCTTGAGACTCCCCTGGACTGCAAGGAGATCAAACCAGTCAATCCTAAAGAAAATCAACCCTGAATATTCTTTGGAAGGACTGATGCTAAAGCTGAAGCTCCAGTATTTTGGCCATCTGATGTGAAGAGCCACTCATCAGAAAAGACCCTGATGCTGGGAAAGATTGAAGGCAAAAGGAGAACGGGGTGGCAGAGGATGAGATAGTAAAGTAGCATCACTGACTTGATGGACATGAATTTGAGTAAACTCTGTGAGATAGTGGAGGACAGTAGAACCTGGCGTCTGTGGGGTCATAGTCATATGCAACTTAGCGACTGAACAACAACAACAGAATGTATCACATGTTATACAATTAAAAAGAAATAAGATTTTCATATTTTGCAGAATATAAAATGGTATAATCATTTTGGAAAAAGCTCTGGTCATTTCTTTAGAAAAACACACACCTGTACACCTATCCTATCAGCCAGGAAATTGAAGGTATCCACCAAAGAAAAATGAAAGCATTCTTCCATGAAAAGAGTTGTACAGAAATGTTCATAGCAGCTTTATCAATAACAACCAAAACTTGGGATAAGACAACATGGCACTCCTTAGGAGAACGATGGCTATTCAGGCTCAGTGGTGTGCAGGTTGCTTTCAGTGCTTGCACCATCTCTGGGAATCCAAGAGTATGTTTTCAGGAATTTGGCAAGCCAGACTTTGTTAAACATTGAATTATAGGAACTTGATGTAAAAACAAAAGGAATAATACAATTCAAACTTTTCTAATTACTTTCTTGTTGCCTGTTCCCTAAGGGTTTGGGGAGCTCTGGGCTTTGCCAGGTGGAAACTCTGAGCTATTATATTAATATTTGGCTGTGGGCTCCCTTCCTCTGTCCCTTTCACAGAACTGTCTCTAGAGCCTGAAACGCACCATGGCAGGAATGCAACTCATGGGATAGTAGTGATCAGGGCTTGATTCCTTGCTTTGCTAATTTTATGGATTTATGTACATGATTGAAATAGTATTGTTAATACTATTTATTGTAAATAAAGATGAAGAATTTAAAGGGATAGTATATGTAGGTGTCATATCTTGTATAGCACAAAACTATTCTTCTAATATTCAAAAACTATTACTATCTGATTCAACAAATAAGTTACTTGAAGCTCCAAGTAGGAAAGAAGTGATTTATTAGAGTGGGATGCTTGTGAGGCTTACAAGCAGTGGTGTGAGAGGGAGAACTTAGTGGGCTACGATTTTATAATCAAAGGAAAAGTAGGGAGGGAGAAAAACCACCTTCTTCCTCAACCATGAGTAGAAGGACATCAGGTTTCCATCATCATTCCTCTTCCAGGTTGGGCAGGAGAGTTTTATTTTCCCTACATTGTCAAGCCAGGACTGTCATGGCACTATGAAAAAATAATTTCAGGTCTTAGTACAATGAGGGTCTTTCACTTTAAAATGTCAGCTTACCATAAATTATTTTTTATGTACACAGAGAGCATGTGCTAGGGGTCATTAACACTGAGCTCTGTGAGTAGTCTATGGATCTTACCACCATTGTTTTATTGTTTTGGGTCATGTCTCATGCTTCTGATGCATGGTTTTATTGCTAAGCAAGCCTGCTTGGTTTTGTACTTAAGTATACTTGTTTTCTTGAGTAATCATTAACTTACAGGGGTGTCTCATACTTTTTTGTACTTTAATCTCCAAGTGGGATTAACTACTTAATCACCTGCTTTGTCCCTTTAACTCTGTCCCTATCACTTCTATTGAGTATTTCACTAAAAATCTTTTTAAAATTATCACTGAAAATCGATATTTCATTTGTTTTAATTTGCATTTGTTAGATTCCAGCCAAGAGTCATTTAAAAATATTTGTTATATTTGCATGTTTTCTTATAGGAATGATTTATTCATATACCCTTTGCCTGTTTTTTTATTGGAGTCAGTGTTTTTTCTTGTCAACTATATGGTGACTGTAGCCATGAAATTAAAAGACGCTTACTCCTTGGAAGGAAAGTTATGACCAATCTAGATAGCATATTCAAAAGCAGAGACATTACTTTGCCAACAAAGGTTCGTCTAGTCAAGGCTATGGTTTTTCCTGTGGTCATGTACGGATGTGAGAATTGGACTGTGAAGAAGGCTGAGCGCCGAAGAATTGATGCTTTTGAACTGTGGTGTTGGAGAAGACTCTTGAGAGTCCCTTGGACTGCAAGGAGATCCAACCAGTCCATTCTGAAGGAGATCAGCCCTGGGTGTTCTTTGGAAGGAATGATGCTAAAGCTGAAACTCCAGTACTTTGGCCACCTCATGTGAAGAGCTGACTCATTGGAAAAGACTCTGATGCTGGGAGGGATTGGGGGCAGGAGGAGAAGGGGACGACAGAGGATGAGATGGCTGGATGGCATCACTGACTCGATGGACATGAGTCTCGGTGAACTCCGGGAGTTGGTGATGGACAGGGAGGCCTGGCGTGCTGCGATTGATGGGGTCGCAAAGAGTCGGACACGACTGAGTGACTGATCTGATCTGATATTGACAAGAAAATAATTGAGGGTTTAGTAGGAAAACATTGTTTTCTGTTCACTAGCTGGAGGCAACGTTTTTGGAGGCAACATATACCTCTGTTCTGGTTTTGCACGTTGGGATGAACACAGAGATCTATATCTTTTCCCTTCCAAGGCCCTGTTAAGGTAAAAGAAAAGGTATTTTAAAAATTATTTTTCAATATTTATTTATTTATTTGACTGCACTGGGTCTTAGCTGTGGCATGTGGGGTCTAGTTCTCTGACTAGAATCAAACTCAGGCCCCCTGCTTTGGGAGTTCAGAGTCTTAGCCACTGGACCACCAGGGAAGTCCCCCAAAGTTTTTTTTGGCTGCACTGGGTCTTTGGTCCTGCGTGTGGATTTTTTCTAGTGGGGGCAAGCGGGGGCTGCTCTCTAGTGGCAGTGCGTGGTGCACAATCTTGTCCGTGCACTGCGTCCCACTGCTGAGGCCCGAGGGCTTTAGTGTGCTGACACAGGCGCACTGACGGGCTTAGTTGCCTCGCGGCATGTGGAAGCTTCCCTGACCAGAGACCAAACCGGTGTCCCTGCATTAGCAGGTGGCTTCTTAACCACTGGACCACCAGGGAAGTCCCCCAAGAAGGTATTTTTAAAAGTCCCTAATAGTTTCAGAAAACAAGTTAAAGGACACTGTCAGTTAACTGAAAATTTGAGATAACTGATCACAAAAGAAAGCAATTGGGGTTGGAGGCTTCTGATTCAAGATGGCAGATAAAGAACATACTTCTCCATTTCTCCTTAGACTTTTATGAAATAGATGATAAATGTTTAAAAAATAATAGACATCAGAGAAAACTGAAGCATCAGTAGAGGCCCTGGTGCATGCAGTTGGGGAGGGAAGGGCCTCACTTTCAAGTGGATAATTCAAATACGTAGAAAAAGCTGCAACCCAGAGCAGGTGTGATGGGGGCAGAGGGGAAAGGTGGTGAGAAATGAACCTGGAAACAGGAATAGTAACTGCAAGGCTGCCTGTGCCACAGCTGGACCTCATCTGTCTTCCCCATTCTTGTATGATGTTAGTTTCATGTTGATAGTGAGCGAAAACCCAACTGATCTCCTCAGAAGAAATGAACTCAACTGAAGAAAGCCGAGGCTTCTCAGTAGATGTTGAGGGCGAAATAAAGTCAAATCTAAGTGTACAAAAACTTGTTTCCTACCAATAGAGGCAGTTCCAGCACTTCCTCATAGTAGGAGCAAAAGTGTATCAAGTTTGGTGGAAGAGCTTTCTGTTCTGGGTTGGACTTCGCTTTGACTTGCCCCACAGTCAGTTCTCACTAGAATTGTATGTCAATTGGGAGGGATTTGGGTACTGATGAAAACTGTGAAGCTGGTGAAGTTCCACTGCTCTACCCCAAGTGGTACCTCTGCTTTAGATAGACAGATACTGCGGGGGGCGGGCAGGGGGGACAGTAATCCATAAATAAAACAGGAGCAGTTGTGATTCATTTAGAACAGGTAAAGGAAGTGGGAAATAAAAGAATGTCTATATGTCTATTACCTCCTGTTGCTTGGAAGATTCTCATTCCAGATTACGTGGGGTGTGGCAGGGAGATGACATTTTACTTCATGTCCTATTTTTAAATTTTTTAAAATTTATTTTTGGCTGTGCTGGGTTTTCCTTGCTGGTCTCTAGTTTCAGCGATTAGGGGCTACTCTTCTTTGTGGTGTGCGGGTCTCTCATTGTAGTGGCTTCTCACGCTGAGGAGGACTGGCTCTCCGGGCTCGGGTCTCAGAACTTGCAGCTCTCTGGCTCTAGAGCGTGGGCTCTGTGGTTGTGGAGCATGGGCTTCGTTGCCCTGCAGCATGTAGAATCTTCTCAGATGAGCGATCAAACCCGTGTCCCTTGCACTGGCAGGTGGATTCTTAACCACTGGACCACCAGGCAAGTTCCGTGTGTTATCTAGACATTCTTTTTTAACCACAAGAACTTATCACTTTCAGTTTCAATATAAAGCAGTACTAGTAATTGGGAAGTGGGGCTAATCAGGTCATAGTTTGGTTTGCTTGAGTTGAGTACCACACAATTATTGGAGCCAAGGAGTCAGGCAACAGATGGAAACAGTTCCAGTGTGGTTCCCTGAAGCACAGCTTTCAGTATTGGCTACATATTCAGTATTGGAAAATGTGTGACTTGAAATGGCAACCCACTCCAGTACCCTTGCCTGGAAAATCTCATGGACAGAGGAGCCTGGTAGGCTACAGTCCATGGGTTCACAAAGAGTTGGACATGACTGAGTGACTTCACTTTCACCCAAGGTTAGCTTTCTCCCTCCTGTACTTTTCTTGTCAGCAAGCTTGGACAGAAAGCCAATTTTACTAAAGCAGAAAACTTACTAACAGGTGTACCTGCTCCACTTCCCAGAACATCTATCTACCTATATCTGGACTCAACTACTACTTTTTCTTGTTAATTTGTTAAAAGTGGTTTTTAAGTTGTTTCACTGATTCATTAAAGAAAATTTCGAAAGTACAGAAAAGCAGGAAGAAGAAATAAGTCATCCGGAGTCCTGTCACTCAAAGACAACATGCTAGTGTATTTTTGGACCCTCCAAATCCAAGCTCTGAAAGACATCTAACACTGAAGGTAGTCAGAGTTAGACGTGCAGCTCTACTGAGACAGTCAGCATGACCCAGGATACTGAAAGAGTATTTCTGTCTCTCAGTTTCCCCTAAGGTAAGGTATTATCTTACATAACCATGGTACAATTGTCAGGACTAATAATGGCTAATAATTACTGTTAACTAAAATAAGAATTTGGAATTTATGAATTCTTTCACTAACATCTTTTTTTTTTTATTCTGTTACAGGATCCCATCCAGCACACTACATTGCATGTGAGTTTCTCAGTCTTTCTTTGTTTTTCACTACTTGAGTTTTGAGGAATACTGGTGAAGCATTTTGTGGAATATCCCTCAAGTGAGATTTGTCTGATGTTCTTCTCATAGTTAGACTAGGGCTATGCTTTTCCGGGGGAGTAAGACTGTAGGAAAAGTGACCTTGTCATTATGTCATATCAAGGGTAAATACTACCAAAAAGACATTGCTGTGTTTGTTAACCTTGATCATGTGGTTGAGTAGTGTTTGACAGGTTTCTTCAGCGTGAAGTAATTTTTCCTTTTGCCAACCTTGGGAGGAAATGACTATGCACAGCTCATGCTCATGGGTGGGTGGGTGGCAATTACTAAATCCTCTGGATGGAGTGTGATTCAATAGAATTCTTCTATAAGGAAGAATTAGCTCCCTTCCCAAATAATATATTTATTTATTTACAGCAGAATAGACTCTGGTATACTTACTTTATATTCTAAATTATAACTGTGCCACGTTTGGGCACTGGGAGCTCTTGCAGGTTGAGTCCTTTGTCCCTTGACACACCTACACGTATTTTTGAGCATTCCTGACTTACGGCGCTGTGGGATGCTGCAGGCTCAGTCGTACTTTCCCTGCCCCAGTTCTAGAGTCACCGGTATCTCTCAAGAGCCCTGCCCAGCTCCTTTTGCGAGAAAGTGATATTTACAAGCAATGTCAGGGGAGTCTACTGTTCCTTTTCAGTTAAAACTTAAGCCTGACCCTGCCCACGCCGCCCCCATTAATCAGGCTTCTTTGGGCCCCGCCGCACCCCCGCCCTGCCTTGACCCCTGCGCATGCGCGCCGGGGAGGCGTGACGTCTGACGGCGGCCGGGACGCCAGCGTGAGGCCGCCGGTGCAGAGTATCCCGGCAGTGTCCTTTCGCTTCGGACCTGTTTCTGTGCACGGTGGTGGCCGGAGGCTTTCCAGGTGAATATTCGTGTCCGACTTCTGTGACCCAGACCTCCTCAGGCCGGGCCCATCCACCCTGCACCCATCCGAGGAGACCCCAGGCCTGCGCCCTCCGTTCCCCACCCCGGCGGCGGTCCCCCCGGAGCCTCCTTTGGAGAGGCCCATCCGCCCCAGCCCCGCCCGAGCCCTTCCCCTCCCATTCCTTTCTCCTCCGTGTCCCCTTCCTTTCTCCTCCGTGTCACCCTGCTTCTCTGCTTCCCTCCTTCCCCCGAGCCCTCCCAAGCTTGTCCGAGAGCCGCCGCCTTCGCCTCTTCCAATCGGAGCCCCCTTCCAGACCGCCGCGCTCCACCCCT
>NW_011494663.1:67614-72791 GCF_000754665.1 Bison bison bison | reverse complement strand
CCTTCGTCCCTTTTTTCTCTCCTGGAGCCTCCCTTGGAGCTGCGCGGCCGCGCCCCATCCGAGCTGACCCCTCAGCGGCTCCTTCCCTCCCTCTCTAGAGCTTCCCCTGGAGCCGCCCGGCCAGCTGGAGAGCTCCTGCTGCTGCCCCGCTTCCTGCAGGTGCCCCCCGCCGGCCCGCTGCCCATCTGCAGTGTGGGCGCAGAACTCCGGCCCTGCTGTCCCGCCGGCCTAGGGGATTTGGACTCTTTGGTTCTCCTCCCACCCGGAGGTCATCCTCCTTAAGAAGGAATCTGGAATGGCATTGAAGCTTTGCGCTCCCGTGTGGGGCCCTTCTCCGCTTGTTTTCATCTACTCTCGGTTTTGCAGTGTCTTAAGTTTTACGTGCTCCTAATTGTATTATGTCTTTTTTTTGACAGTTGATTGTCTCACCTGCTAATTACATTAGGAACCTCAAAGCTCAGGGGTTTTCATTTCGCGTCAGAGTAGTGTTTTTTGTTCTTTTAACTCAAAAGTAGGGTAACTTACACAGGAACGTGTTTATAAATGACCGGATAGTAAAATTCCAGGTTTCCAGGGTGAGCGGGGGAAAGGAATGAGGTGAGACGGTCACAGTATCAAAAAAATCTAGGGGGACATGGTTAATTTTGAACCATGTTGGAATTGACTCTTGAGAAGCTTTCGTTTTTTTAAATGTCTTTTCTGAATTGAACCGGGTAGAGCCACTGCCAGAGGAAGCAGCGCTTTTGTCTAAAGGAAAGGAAGTTCCTGGGTCTTGATGGACTTTGAGGAGACCAGTTCCTCAAAAGTGCAGGAAGTGACTTGTCTCAGTCACGAGGGGAGGGGGAATTAGGGCCCCGAGCTAATTACGTGTTAACTACTTGTTTGTTTACGACCCTTAATGTTTGTCTGACAAATAATGACCAAAGTACAATAGATGTGTTTATGTGCATATGCAGCAAGACTGCTCCTGCAGCTGGTTCTCTTGTGCTCAGCACGTCCCCTGGGCCCAGGAAGTTCTTAACCCTGGGCTGGGTTGGACTGGTCTGATGGTTATTGATAGAAGGTGGTTGCTGGGGAGACAGCTGGGCAGGTGCTTGTCTGGTCTTCCCTGTGATTAGTGTTTACTCTTGTGTGGTAGTGATGACTCAACTAATGCCCCGGCCCTTCCCCCCACTCCCCTTCAAATCTCTTGAGAGCAGGAATCAAACATATGTTGCAGGATTATCCTGGCAGGTGAGAGTGTCTGGCACAATATAGGTGGTCAGTAAATGCTTACTGAAGGAGATTGCAGAAAAGAACTCAGAACCTAACGCCGTTTCTTTACTAGCATGTTTTTAATGGTGTTAGCATATTCTGTAAGTAAATAACCTGATAATCTCAGGCACGGAATTTGTGAAATGTATACGTAAGTGGTGTAGAAAGAACAGATACCTTCTTGAGGTAGTCATATTACTTCTTGGGAAAATAGAGGTTTTTCTTGATTCACTCTAGAAGGTTTGCTGTACTTACCAGGTTGCTACCCTACATTAATATTTGGGTTCTTTCTCCTGTCCTCTTTTTTGTTTCTTACTGGATGTCTAAAGAAATTAAAGAATTACTTTATTAATGTCAGTAACTACCAAAAACTGCTGAGTAAAATAAACTATTAAAAATGTTACAAAAGGACTTCCCTAGTGGTCCAGTGGCTAAGACTCTGCACTCCCAGGGTTGGGGTTCAATCCCTGGTCAAAGAACTAGATCCACATCCTGCAACTAAAGATCCTGCGTGCTGGAATAAAAATGAAGATGGAAGATCCTGCATGCCACAGCTAAGACTGGCGCAGCCAAATAAATATTCTTTAAAAAGTTACAAAAAGTGGGCTAGTTGAATCAGTCGTATTTTATTGGCTGTATATTTGCTTCTTAATTTGATCCTGAGGACAGAGTATTGAACTTTCTTGCCTCTTTGTTTTAGTCTGTCTGTCCTTTGGTGAGTGCTTGTATTGGGTTTGTTATTGAAAATTGATTGGTATGTGAAATGGCCAACACCAAATATGAACTGACCTCTGAATGATACTAGATTACCCAATCCTTGTCCCCTGTGTTGTTTTGGAGTCCTTGAAGAACAGTTTTCCTTCCTTTGATAAGGCAGTAATTTTACAGCTAAAATACTAGTTCCTCTGAAAGTGAAAGTGTTAATCACTCAGTCGTGTCCAACTCTTATGGGATCCCATGGATTGTCTCCTCTGTCTGTGGGATTTTCCAGGCAAGAATACTGGAGTGGGTTGCCATTCCCTTCTCAAGGGGATCTTCCCCACCCAGGGTTTCCTACATTGCAGGCAGACTCTTTACCGTCTGAGCTGCCAGGGAAGCCCCTGCTGCTGCTGCTGCTAAGTCACTTCAGTTGTGTCTGACTCTGTGCGACCCCATAGACGGCAGCCCACCAGGCTCCGCCGTCCCTGGGATTCTCCAGGCAAGATCACTGGAGTGGGTTGCCATTTCCTTCTCCAATGCATGAAAGTGAAAAGTGAAAGTGAAGTCGCTCAGCCGTATCCAACTCTTAGCGACCCCATGGACTGCAGCCTACCAGGCTCCTCCGTCCATTGGATTTTCCAGGCAAGAGTACTGGAGTGGGTTGCCATTGCCTTCTCTGAGGGAAGCCCCTAGTAAGTAAATTACCTGATAATCTCAGGGAGTGAATTTGTGAAATGTGTAGGTACAGAAACAACAGATAACACTTTTAAAAAAATTTTGCCCAGCTGTGTGACTGTGGGATATTAGTTCCCCAGCCAGGGATTGAACTGCTCTTGGCAGTGAGAGCTTGGAGTCTTAACCACTGGACTGTGAGGGAAGTCTCCAGATACCACTCTTGAGGTAGTCATATTCCTTGAAAAGGTAGACAGGTAGACCGTGCTAACTAAATGAGCCAGGTAAAGTGGGCTTTTAGTTCAGAACTGTCAGATTCCAAAGGCAATATTCTTTCCGTCTTTTAAATTGGTCCTCTTTAAGATTCAATTATTTTTAAAGTGATTTGAGTTCATATTCAAAGTAACTTGACTTGAGGAATTCCCTGGCAGTCCAGGGACCAGTTAGGGCTGGGTGCTCTCACTGCCCCAAGGTTGTGGGGAGGGCAGGGTGTGTGTTCTGGGTTTGATCTCTAGGTGGGGAACTAAGATCCCATAAGCCAAGAGGTGCACCCCCGAAAAATGAAATGTTGAATATGATTTGTATTTTTAAAACTTTCTGTAGGTTTTATTGGTATGTGAGTAATGTGGCTATTATGCAGCTAGTTTGCTGGTATTCTGTCCTGTAGAACCAACGACACCCGACTCCAGTACTCTTGCCTGGAAAGTCCCATGGACGGAGGAGCCTGGTAGGCTGCAGTCCATGGGGTCATGAAGAGTCGGACATGACTGAGCGACTTCACAGTCACTTTTCATTTTCCTGCATTGGAGAAGAAAATGGCAACCCACTCCAGTGTTCTTGCCTGGAGAATCCCAGGGACCGCGGAGTCTGGCGGGCTGCCGTCTATGGGGTCGCACAGAGTCGGACACGACTAAAGTGACTTAGCAGCAGCAGCAGCAGCAGAACCAACGAGTTTTAGTTTATGCATTAGATCCTACTCCAGGGTATAAATAATAGCTTTCCTGGTGGCTCAGAAGGTAAAGAATCTGCCTGCTGTGCAGGAGACCTGGATTTGATCCCTGGGTGGGGAAGATCGCCTGGAGAAGAGAATGGTAACCCCCTCCAGTATTCTTTCCTGGAGAATCCCATGGACAGAGGAGCCTGGCAGGCTACAGTCTGTGAAGTCACAAAGAGTCGGACACGATTGAGTGATTAAACGCTTGTGTGCGTGTGCACACATACACAAACACACACGGAAAGTGAAATTCAGCAAGGTATGTCAGAAAGCTATTACTGTTTCTTCAGAGACTAATTTAGTTAGGTATTCTGGGAAGGGTTTTTTGGTTTATGTTTTTTTTTCCCCTTCCTTTTACTATGTGTTCAAATTTTGACAGCCAGGGGCATCTTAATAAGTCTTCTAAGCCATTTGAGAAGCAGCCTTATGTGCTTCTGTCTTCTAGAATGTTTTCGGCAAATTTTAGGTGGATGGTGGGGAAATAATAGCAAAAATAGTAGAAATAATTGCTGTGGGAGCAGCTACCATTTGTTGGTTTTAGTAACTGTCACGCACTATGCAAGCACAAGCTATTTTACCCAGTTTTCCAAATATCTTATCCAAGTAGATATTAGTATTCTCACAGAAACTAAGGCTTGGAAAAGCTAAGTAACTTGCCCAAGGTGATTTATAAGTGATTGAGCCAGGATTTAAAAGCAGTTCTTATGACTTCAAAGCCTGTACTCTGAAGCATTAGGTTCTATGAATTTTTAAAAGCATATTATCAGAATCATACTTTATGATTTTTGATTCCTAAAAATATAACAAGTTTCTTTCTCCATTTTGAAAACAAAGAACTATTAGAAGGAAGGTTCAGGTAAATGGTGTTCTTTTAGGGATTTTTAAAAAATATATTTAAGAATAATTAAAATTATTGCTTACATGTTCACATTTATCAAAATAATGTATATACATAAATTGAAAATCCAAATAGCACTTTAAACCTAAAAAGGGAGTCAAAAACCCACTCCCTTTCCATCAACTAGAGACAACTAGTTTTTTTAGCTGCCTTTTTTTATATTTGAGATACAATAATATTGCTATTGATTTGGATGTAATCTTTGACTTCCTGCCATGGAAGACTTTTGCCTCCTGTAAACACACTTATTGAGTTTACCAGAGTCTCTTAGATAATGTCAGTTTCTGTCCCTTTCCACTGTCCTCCAATCTGGACTGGTTTCTTTTCTAGGCCTGTGGCACAGTTATCTTCCTGTGACCTTCCTTCACCTTCATCCTGGGCATTTTCTTTCCCTTTGTTCGTTATTGGCTCCCTAGTTCCTTTCTCATTATGGTGGAATACATTCTTCACTAGCTTCTGGAAACAGAGTCCGGTGCGTGGAAGGTAAATCTTAAGTCTTTGAGCATGTGTGTAAATGTCCTTATTTTATCTATTTGATTAATAATTTGGTATGGAATTCTGGCTTGAAAATAATTTTCTCTCAGCATTTTGAAGATACTAATTCATTGCCTTCCAGCTTCCAATATTGTTGATAAAAATGCCCTTATGCTTTGTTTATCC
>NW_011494663.1:65210-67218 GCF_000754665.1 Bison bison bison | reverse complement strand
CCCCCCCCTTCAGAGAGAGTTCTTCCATCATGATCTTTTATGCTCTTGTATTTTAGATTTGATTAATCATTTTAAACTGAGAGCTCTGAGTGTTTCTATTTTAGAACATTTTGTTTTTTTGCTACAATATTGTGTGTCATTTCTCTGATAACAGTATTAGGTTGGTGCAAATGTAGTTGTGGTTTCAGACGATGAATTTTAAATCATTATAACTAGGCTCAAATACATCTTTATTAATCAAAATAGAAACCATTGCAATCAGCACATTTTTGTCAATGAAAAATAAGTTTGTTCATTCCTGTGGCATAAAAATCCATGCTTCAGGATTCGATGAACTCTTGGAAAGCATTTTCTGCCTTCTCCTGGTTGTGGAAGCATTTTCCCTGCAAAAAACTGTTGAGATGCATGAAGAATGATGGTTGGCAAGAGGTCGGGTGAATATGGCATAAGGGGCAAAACTTTGTAGCCCAATTCCTTCAATTTTTGAAGCATTGGTTGTGTGACATGCAGTTGGGTGTTGTCATGAAGAGTTGGGCCCTTTCTGTTGACCACTGTGGGACAGTTCAGTGCACCTCACCGATTTGCTTAGTATACTTCTCAGATGTAATGGTTTCGCCAGAATTCAGATAGCTGTAGTGGATCATACTGGCAGCAGATTGCCAAACAGTGACCATGACGTTTTTTTGGTGTAAGTTTGGCTTTGGGTGTGCTTTGAAACTGCTTCTCGGTCCACCAACTGAGCTGGTCTTCACCAGTTGTATAAAATCCACTTTTTGTCACATGTCACAATCAGGTTGTGAAATTGTTGTTGCTGTGTACAGTAAGAGAAGACAAACACTTCAAATCAACTTTTTTTTTGATTTGCGGTCAGCTTATGAGGCACGCACTTATCGAGCTTTTTTACCTTTCCATTTTGCTTCAAATGCCTAATGACCATAGAGTGGTTGATGTTGAGTTCTTTGGCTACTTATTTTGTAGTTTTAAGAGGATCAGCTTCAGTAATGGCTCGCAGTTGGTCATTATCAACTTCTCATGGCTAGCCACTGCATTCCTCATTTTCAAGACTCTCATCTCTTTTGCAAAGTTTCTTGAACCACCACTGCACTGTATATTCATTAGCAGTTCCTGGGCCAGATGGGTTGTTGATGTTTTGAGTTGTCTCCACAGTTTTTATGACCTATTTTGAACTCGAGAAAGAAAAATAGCTCAAATTTGCTTTTTGTCTAACATCATTTCCATGGTCTAAAATAAATATAAAATAAACAGCAAGTAATGGTGATTGAAGCCATGAAATTAAAAGATACTTACTCCTTGGAAGGAAAGTTATGACCAACCTAGATAGCATATTCAGAAGCAGAGACATTACTTTGCCAACAAAGGTCCATCTAGTCAAGGCTATGGTTTTTCTAGTAGTCATGTATGGATGTGAGAGTTGGACTGTGAAGAAGGCTGAGCACTGAAGAATTGATGCTTTTGAACTGTGGTGCTGGAGAAGACTCTTGAGAGTCCCTTGGACTGAAAGGAGATCCAACCAGTCCATCCTAAAGGAGATCAGTCCTGGGTGTTCTTTGGAAGGAATGTTGCTAAAGCTGAAACTCCAGTACTTTGGCCACCTCATGTGAAGAGTTGACTCATTGGAAAAGACTCTGATGCTGGGAGGGATTGGGGGCAGGAGGAGAAGGGGACGACAGAGGATGAGATGGCTGGATGGTATCACCAACTCGATGGACGTGAGTCTGACTAAACTCTGGGAGTTGGTAATGGACAGGGAGGCCTGGCGTGCTGCGATTGATGGGGTCGCAAAGAGTCGGACACAACTGAGCGACTGAACTGAATAAGTCATTAGCCAAAAAACATAAATTGAGAAATGCACATTAAGATGATGTATAACATAACCATTTTATTTAAGAATGTATTTCAATATCAAATGGCAAAGTTCAACAGTGAAAAACTGCAGTTTTTCAAAAACCTAATAACTTTCTTAAAAGTTTTCCTTTGCTCCCTGCAG
>NW_011494663.1:27011-65110 GCF_000754665.1 Bison bison bison | reverse complement strand
GCTCCCTGCAGTTGTTTCTAATTCTTGTGAAGTTTCAGGTTTTTTTTTTTTTTTTAATCTTACATTTTTTAGTCTCTTATCTCGAGGCTTTCTCAGATGCCTGAACATATGTGCTGTGCTCAGACTCTCAGTCAGATCCTACTCTCTGTAGCCGTATTGATGGTAGCCCACCAGGCACCTCTGTTCAAAAGATTCTCCTGGCAAGAATACTGGAGTAGGGTGCCACTCCAGGGGATATTCCTACTCCAGAGTGTCTTTCCAACCCAGGGATCAAACCTGTGTCTCTGATATCTCCTGCGTTGGCAGGTGGATTCTTTACCACTGGCACTACCTAAGAAGCCTGAACATACATGCTGTTTCTACTTAAGATGTTAAAAATACTGACTGGAAGTTTGTATGTTTGTTTAAAGTTTACTACTTGGTCAGCTTTCTTCTAGGGTTTTAGGCAGAGATCAGTTGTTTTATAGAAAAAAAAAAATTTATCAGTATTAATGAGCCTTGGGCTGTGGCCTTTGCCCACACCTGAAGAGTCTGGGAGTTAAGTAAAGGAAGAGAAGAAGAAATTCAGGATGTTCACTTACTCTGTTACTCCTCTAAATGTGGCATCTCACTTCCACTCTGAGCTATCCCTGATGTCACCAAGAGTAGATAAATCCTCTGTGTTTCAGCCTTTCCAGAAGGGAAATCCTCAGGATTGGGGAGGATAGTAGCCTGGATGTGTCAGAGGGCTTAGTGACTCTTCTTAAAGACTTTCAGTAAATTCTGATAATCTCCCCCACCTTTAGAATTATCTCATACTTCTAAACCCTGAATCTTCACAGTGTTCTGTGACTAGGGTTGGCTTGCTATGTTTTGATTGTTAGCACATGAAAAGCAGAGAAAGCTAAATTTTATATTTATTAGTTACTACTTGTTCATTTACTTTAGACCCTTCACAATGTTCTTAGCAACTCATCTGCTTTTGTTTCTGTTGCCATTCTGTTGCCTTTGTGGATTTATGCAACTAAAATTGACTTCCTGAGAAAGCAGATTAGGTGTTTAATTTGTCATTAATGTTGAAAATAGCAAAGCAGTCACCAGGAGGGGTGATCTTTACATTATTAATAGATCGTTTGTCTTGGATTCTCATTTTAATGTCACTGTTGGGTTTTCTCTCTTTGAGAGTAATTCTCATGTGAATTGTTTAGTGCCAAGAAATGTGGATTTCTAGAAATATGTAATATTTCTAAATACTGTAGATGAAAAAATGGGAAGATGGATATTTAAAGTCTGCCTTTTTTTCTTTTTCCCTTCTGAGCACTGAGTTATCCTATCCTAGGTAACCTCAAGGCAGGGCAGGCTAGCAGGATCCAGGACCAGGAATTGGTCTAGGCTGATGATAAACCTGTTTTGGGCAGTGGCATGTGAATGCTCTACAAGGCTGAGGGCAAGTAGGCTGAGTGATGGGCAGTATCACTCCTCCTCCGCTCTGTGATCAGGGCTCAGGATATACTGGAGGAGCTTGGCAGGGGACAGACTGTAGATAAAAAGATGTAGCTGTGGTCCAGCATTGGTAAGGTGGGTCATTTAGGAGCAGAAGAGGCAGCTGCTCTTGTTTATGTACTTGTTCCCCTTGTGGTCTCTTTTTTGTGGCCCATTGCTGGGGTCTGTGTTGTGTTACGTCTCAGTTACGGGTTGGGAGCCAGAGGCTGAGGATTCCCCTGCTAATGAGGCAATAGCTCCAGGTAGTCGTGTGATATCCAGCGTGGTACCTGACAGAAGAGGCTAGCAGACACAGAGGAAGCACGCCTCTTTAATGGAGATAAAGAGCTTGCTTTTTAAGTTTTTGGACGGTTTGTAGCCTGTTCCTACAATCTTCTCTGCTGCCTGTGTTTCAGTACATGTGAGTCCTTAACTCAGAACTCTAGACTTTTTGTCTTAAAAAAGAAATTCTAACATCTTAGACTGTAAATAACAAATATCTCTTACTGTTAATGCTGTAACTTTGAGTTATTTAGTAAGGGGAAGGAGTTACACAAATCAACTTGTTTGACCTGTTTTTTTTTAACCACCACCCCCTTCATTGTGAAATTGAAGTCACAGTGTATGTTTTCTCAAGCACATTCTACAGTGATGTGGCTGTATGCTTTTAATCATTTTTATACTTAGGATGCCTTTTAACCTCAGTTGGTTCTAATGAACTGTAATTACTGTTTTCACATTGGCACTTGTGTTGTCACAGTTTGGCCATTAAATACCCTTTCTTTAGCTGGTTGACTTCTTTTCTTGAGAGCACCTTTGTTTTTTTGACAATAAGACATCTTAGGCACATCTTGAGATATCTTGTCCCTGAATTGTAACCAGCTCATTTTCAAGGAATACAGGCTCCTTTTAGAGGAGACCAGTATTAGAGATAAATATCTGGGCATGTAAGATTGTTCCATATAAGGACTAAGGGTAGACAGGATGATACCAGATAAGAAGCTACCTGAGTCTGCAGAACAATTACCCTTTTTCAAAAAGTCATGAGTTTCCGTTGCTAATTTCAGTTTAAGTTTCTCTCTACCTTGTAATAATCTACCTTTCCCTTTCTTCATTAGTTTTGAACTATTTAGCCATGCCAGAGGTACATTTATAATGCTGTCCTACCTATGTAGAAGTTTTTTTTTTTTTTTTTTCCATTTTATTCCTGTTTTAAATCTTGCCTCAAGTGGCCTGAAATTGATTTCCAAGTTGGGTTTTCAGTTTTCTCTTGTTGACATCCCCTTGAGTCACATCTACCTGAAAAGTGAAAGAACCCCAGCCTCACGCCCAAGCAAATGCCAAAGAAAACATAGGCACGATATCTGGCAACTCAAATATTGATGCATACAGTTAGTAAATAACTGGAAAGTTCTCGATCCTTAAGGAACTCTCTTTTTAAGTCTTTATCTTCCTGGATGCTAGTGGATCCAGGATGTGAATGGTCAGTTCTGGATTAATCTGGATATTAATTTTCAGTTCAGTTCAGTCACTCAGTTGTGTCCGACTCTTTGCGACCCTGTGGACTGCAGCATGCCAGGCTTCCCTGTCCATCACCAACCCCTGGAGCTTGCTCAAACTTGGGGTGTTAATCTTACAGGCACATAAAGTTGTTGGTCTCGGATTCTTGAAGACCCGTGAATAAATGAAGCTGCTGTTAATTTCAGTGTTAGACTGAGCTGCCATTTTGGCCAGTATGAATGTCAACAAATTGACATTTTGTTGCCAAAGGAATATCAATCACTAGAGATTTTAAACAATTTGCCACAGAAGTTTGGGAAACTCCTTCCTATTGCTCCACAGTTTTACACTGTTCGCTTGGTTCCACATCCACCAGCAAAGTTGTGTGGCGGCATTTCAGTCAGGTTTTATGTATGTGTTGTAAACTAGGTGGCTCCCAGTACCTACAGGCAATTTTTGGCTTAATCCCAACTGTTTTCCTTTTCACATGAAAAGGAAAATAAATGAGTTTCTGTTAATGATTGTAGGAAGTTTTAGTATAAATATCCAGAATTTGCCATGAGTGAATACCCTTCAGTTTTATGTTTTGGGGTAATAATACCACTGCAGAGATGTGATGGCATCTATAACATCCATCCCCTGTCTTTTTAACTTTTAACAAGTTTAATCTTTTTCTTCCATTAGAGTGTCAACTAACATAAAAGCTGGGCTTTTGGCTTGGTCACTGCTTTATCCTTAGTGTCTGCTGCAAGGCTGGGCACACATCAGATGTTCAAAGAATATTTGTTGAATGAAAATATAATAGTATTATTTCTCTGCCTCAAATCCTTTTGGAAGTAAATGATAGTTTTAGGGACATTACAGGCCACCCGTAACATTCTTTTGGCACCAGGGACTGTTTTCGTGGAGTAGGGGCCAGTGGGCTGTGGGTAGCAGGCTCTGCTTGTCTGCCACCCACCTCCTGCTGTGTCACGGACCACACCAGTCTGCTTCCTGGGGGTTGGGTACCCTTATTATAGGCTGCAAGTTGCAGAAAACTAGTTCAACTCGGTTTAAGTAATGACGAAACCCATCATTTTGCTTAATGGAAAACCTTGCATTAGCGGGAATTTTCCTGGTCGGGTGAGTCAGTGGCTCAGCAGTTAGCACTGCCTTCTCAACAGTCAGCTGCCTCAGGCGTGTACCCTCACCATCAGCAGCAGTAAGCAGCACGCACATCCTCTGGGAGAAAGAAGAGACTGTGCATCTAGTTCATCTGGGACTGTATGTTTTGAGTACCTAAATGTGGGAAAGATGAAAAAACATCTTTTCTTTCTTGGTGAGGACAAACAGCATGAATTGGCAAAAACTTCAGGGAGACTAAGAACATTCATTTTGAAGATGCTGAAATGTAGGATGACTCGTGAGCCGTACTTGGGCGTGGGAAACATTAAACGAGGGAGAACTCAGTTGTCCTTTTGAGGTGGCTACTTGGGCTTGTGCTCCGTTTTGCCAAACTTCCAAAACTTCTGTGTCTTAAGAGAATACCTAAAAATGCTAAAGTAGAAAACAAAAGTAGCTCATAATTTCAGCCTCCAAATAGTATCTGTTGATGTGTTCAGTCCCTGGCCTGGAAAGATCCCACGTGCCACGGGGAGCTCAAGCCTGTGTACCACGACTACTGAGGCCATGCTCTGAGCCCACAGGCTGCAACTACGGGGCCTGTGTGCCAGGAGCGCTGCAGCAGGCACGCCCCAGAACCCATGCTCCTCGAGAGGACGGTAGCCCCTGCTCACCACATGCAGAGAAAACACTCAGGCAGCAGTGAACCCAGTGCAGCCAAGAATTAAACAGATAAATAAATGATACATTTGCAAGTTGTTTTTAAAAACTTAAATATTACAGAAAGTTGTAATAGGGCTGAGTATTCACCCTCTTTTCTGACACTCAGCATTGCCTCATTCCTCTCCTCAGAGGTGCACATTATTAACAGTTTTATGATACCTTCCAGAAGACAGTTGTGCTGGTTGATATCAGCTCTGTGTGTTCATTAGCACACACTGTTCTGCTTCAGTCCTTTTCACATCTGTATGATTATCTGCCGTGTGTGGAGGGGCCTCTGGTTGGGGATAGTGTTAGGCATATGTGGGTGAAACTGCATGTGTGTATCAAGGAGGCATATTCCTAGGAATGGTGAGGTTGCTAGGTCAGAGTGTATGAATCTTTAAAATTTGGATGGATATTGTCAAATTCTCCTCCCAGAAGATTACAGCAGTTTTCATTCCTGCCCTTATGCTTTCTCCTTTCTGGGGCCCTATAATAGGTAATGTTGTTAACTTGTGATTTGAATTTTATTATTTGAATTGAGAGAGAAATGGAGTAGCTTATGAGTTTTTTGCCCATTCATGTTTCTTTTTCTCTGAACTGCCAAATAATTGCTGTTTCTGTTGTAAGTCGACTTTGTAAGTGAAGGAAAGTAACTCACTGCTGCCATGTATATGGTTGTAAAATGTATTTTTCTTAGTTTTTTATTGGTCTTCTTTACTGTTGGCACTCACATTTTTATTTTTATGGAGTTAAAGTTATTAGACTTTTTTTTTGTGTGTGAGTTCTGCTCTTTTTTTGTTCTGCTTTGACCTGGCCACTCCACCTGCTGACACCCATGCATGCCCATCTGTAACTGGGCTATGTAAAGTCATTAGGGCACACCCAGAGAAGGCAGTGGCAACCCACTCCAGTACTCTTGCTTGGAAAATCCCCTGGACAGAGGAGCCTGGTGGGCTGCAGTCCATGGGGTCGCTAAGAGTAGGGGACAACTGAGCGACTTCACCTTCACGCATTGGAGAAGGGGCTGGCAACCCATTCCAGTGTTCTTGCCTGAAGAATTAACCCACTCCAGTGTTCTTGCCTGGAGAATCCCAGGGACAGAAGAGCCTAGTGGGCCGCCGTCTATGGGGTCGCACAGAGTTGGACACGACTGAAGTGACTTAGCAGCAGCGGCAGCAGGGCACACCCAGGGTAGGGCTTAGGCAGCTGGACCCCAGAGCCCCACGATTCCAGGTATGTTAGGAGAAGTCACAAGTCCTTGACAGAGCTGAATCTTTGAGTTCTGGGGCTGTTTTATGTCTATTAAACCTAAGTGGAGTTAGACTTAGTAAGGTGGGCAGGATTGTGTTTTTCAGTCGCCAAGTTCTGTCTGACTCTTTGCGACCCCATGGACTGCAGCATTCCAGGCCTCTCTGTCTCTCACCATCTTCTGGAATTTGCCCAAGTTCCTGTCCATTGAATCGGTGATGCCATCCCACTACCTCAGGCTCTGTTGCCCTCTTCTTCTGCCTTCAATCTTTCCCAGCTTCAGGGTCTTTTCCAGTGAGTTGGCTGTTTGCATCAGGTGGCCAAAGTATTGGAGTTTCAGCATCAGTCTTACTTTTAAAAAGATGGGCAGGGTGCTGAGGCTAAAAACTAGAATGTATGTGTGGGGGTTTGTATTGGCCCCGTTAACAAGGTATGAGGTAAATTTCAGATGGCCAGTGAGATAAAATGACTTTGGTCCTTTACCCAGCTGAAAGGAGTAGAGACAGAGAGACCAAAGGACTGTGATTTTGTGATATGATTAGAAACATGAACTTCTAAAACGTTGGCATTTTCTGAGAGACTAGAGATATTAGGAGTTTTTTTTTTTTTTTTAATCCATAATAAATCCCTCCCAACCATACCTGAGTTTATACTAATGAGATGACTCTTGGTGTGGGGTGCACCTAAGTGACTTCAGGATGGGGCTGGTTGCCAGAGGAACCAAGCTTGTGATGAGAAGGTTAGAACTTTCAGCCCCAGTCCTGGACCTCCAGAGATGGCAGAGAGACTGCCGCTTAATCACCAGTGTCCAGTGATGTAATCATGGCTACCTAATGGAATCTCCTTACTGCTGCTGCTGCTGCTGCTGCTGCTAGTCGCTTTAGTTGTGTCTGACTCTCTGCTACCCCACAGATGGCAGCCCAGCAGGCTCCCCCATCCCTGGGATTCTTCAGGCAAGAACACTGGAGTGGGTTGCTACCCCCTTCTCTGATGCATGAAAGTGAAAAGTGAAAGGGAAGTCGCTCAGTCGTGTCTGACTCTTAGCGACCCCATGGACTGCAGCCTACCAGGCTCCTCTGTCCATGGCATTTTCCAGGCAAGAGTACTGGAGTCGGGTGCCAGGAATCTCCTTAGGAACCCATAAATGACGGAGTTTGAATGGTCACATGGAGATGCTGGGAAGTGGTGCCAGGAGAGGCAATGGAAGCTCTGCTCGCACACTTCGCGCTCTTCGTCTCATCCATTTGGCTGTTCCTGAGTTGAATCCTTTTATAATAAAGAGAAAATTGTAAAGTGTTTTCCTGAGTTCTGTGAACCATAGCAGATTATTGAATCTCAGGAGGGAGTCAGTATATATCTATATGAATTTGTATGTATAAGTAAATCAGTTTATATGTATCAGTCTCCCAATTTATACATCAGAAATACAATAGGCCTAGGACTTTTCTCTAAAGTGGGAGCACTCTTGTGGAACTGAACCTTTAAGCTGTGAGGTCTGATGCTAACTCCACATAGTTAGTGTTGGAATCCACCTGAATCAGTAGACATCCAGTTGGTGTCCTGAGAATTGGAGAATTGGTTACTGGTATGGAAAAACCACACATATTTGGTGTCAGAAGTGAGTAAAAACAGCTCATATGGATCATTCTGTTTTCTGAATATGATTTTGAACCTGCCTATTTTTTTTTCTGTAGGTGAGAAAATGGCATTTGTGAAGAGTGGATGGTTGCTGCGACAGAGTAAGTATAGTTCACGAGTGAGCCCCTTGGTCTGGGTTTAGAGTTGCCTTAGGACTCATCTTTTATTTCTGTGGCTCATACTGCTGACATATATAAACAAATAACAAAGTCTTATTAATGCTGTTGCTCTGGATTTCCTCTTGCAGATTTTTAGATTTCTGTGAACTGTTTTTCTGCACACATGAAGCTTCTTGCTTGCTGCCTTGACAGAAACCAGGGGATAGTAGTCCCTGCTGGTTTTTCTTACTAGCATTCTCTATTATTAATGGCTGACCTGAGGTTCTTAAGTCTACCCAAACTGAGCTGGTATATTACTATGAAGGTACTGCTTACTTTGTAGGAAATAGCTATCTCATCCTAGGAATTGAACGGTGATGAGATTCTGAAATACTGGTCTTCAATTATAGATTAAGATTTGCTCTGAGGGAGTGCGTTTATCTAAAACCAAATCTTTTTCGTCTCCTAAAGGACTCTGGAGAAGAGACTCAGTTCTTTCCCTGAGAGATTGAGTTCATTTTCTTGGACTCGTCTCTGTGGGCCTGACAGTCTGGTTTAGGATTCTGAATTTGGGGCTTTTGATGGCAGGTGTGGTGCTTGGCTAGCACTCCTCAGCCTCGTGATCACACCTGTCTGTATTTGGGTGGCTCTCTTCAGTAGTTTTTGCACAGCTCAGGCGCTGCCAATCAAATAGATACTGGATGCCAATTGTTTATCAGTGTGGGCAAATGCTGTGGTTGCCCCTCTGGGTGCTTGATAGTGGTAAGAGAAATTCGGAAGGCTGCTGTGAAGAGTATTCTTTTGGTACCTGCAGTGGACATGGGAGATACGGAGAGGCACATGCAATGGAATTTGTGCACACTGGCCTAGAATTGGGATCTATAGGAACAAAAGATGTAGCTGTTAGGTATAGATATGGTGCAGGGATGACTTTTGAGTTTTCCTTTTTCGTTGACAAGGAAATTAGAGTTTTGTGAAGTTAAATGCCTAGTTCAAGATTACAAATGAAAGGATGCATTCTCTCAAACTGATAGACTGTGATGGATGCATGTTGGATGGGAGCCAGGCCTTGGGAGTGAATGTGTCCAGTATCTGAGCCTGCCTCTGCATAGCCTCAGGCGGGGAGACTCTCCCACACTGTGGGATGTAAGGGAAGGTGAATGTTAGAGAAAAGTACACATGAAGGCCTTTCAAGAAAAAGAGAAAGATATTTTCCAGAAGAGGAAGGTATTACTGTTATTTCTAAATAGAGAGTTTATAGTCCAACATTTTCTAATCAATCTAGCAGTTAGATACTACTCGGAAGGTTTAGATATACCACATGGAGAGTTAAATGCTAGACATGTTTCATTAGCTCAAAATTTATTCAGCTTTTTTTTCCTTTTACGTTTTGAAACTTCAGTCGGCAGGGTTCTCAGTAGGAATGACATTCTCATCTTGGTGTATGCTGCCTGCATCCCCGGTGCAGCAGGAGTGTTGGTGCAGTCCGGGTCTGCTTTCACTTCCGTTTTGATAGACTGCCCTGGGCAGGCGTATGCAGGGATCCTTTTGGGGCAAGAGGAAAGTTTCCTTTGTTTCTGTTGCCTGTGAGTCAGAGGACAAAGTCCTTGCTTTTCCACTCAAAGCCAACATTTCCACTTTTTTTCAGGTACTATTTTGAAGCGCTGGAAGAAGAATTGGTTTGACCTGTGGTCAGATGGTCACCTGATCTATTATGATGACCAGACTCGGCAGAGCGTAGAAGATAAGGTCCACATGCCAGTGGACTGCATCAACATTCGCATGGGGCATGAGTGTCGGGGTAAGTGGGTTTGCCGTGTCCAGCTTCTGTCACCTACCGTTCCCCATTCTTGGTGGGAGTGATTCCTCTTTCTTAGCCACTTTGCTTTCATTTACAGATCAAGAAGGGTTTCATGTAGGAAGAGGTAGCCAGATGAAACCAGACACCTGATTAAAACCCACATGGGTCGGCAGATTAATTTTCCCCCATCAGTCCACATTTCTGTTCTCTTTCATGAAGAAAGTGGTTGAGAACTAAGGAATCAGAGTGCTGGGAACCCCAAGAAGGATGGAGCTACTCTGGGTAGTTTAGATTTTGTGACTCAGAAACTGGCTTATTGAGAGCAGCTCCAGTCAGTTTCTTAAAATCTGATGTCTTTCCTGGAGTTACCTCTTATATAAATTTTGAAGGAGTAGTTTTTTAATAAGCACAGACTTTTCTGTTTCTAATTAATGGCATATGTGGATTTCTCTGTTTGTTTTATTAACTCTGGAGTACAGAGTCCGCTGTAGTAACCATTGGTGTTATAACATCCTGCCCATATAAGTTCTTGAAACACAAGTTTCTATGGACTAGTTGTTGAAATTCTTACTTGAACCAGGCTCAGATATTATAGGTCTTATACTTCTTGGTACACAGATATACTTTATTTCTTTTTATGAGTTTTTTTGTTTGTTTTAAAAAAATATTTATTTTGGTTGTGTCGAGTCTTAGCTGCCGCACGTGGGATCTTTGTTGCTGGGTATTTTGTTGCAGCATGCAAACTTCTCTCTAGTTGCGGTGTATGAGCTATAGAGTGTGTGGGCTTAGCAGTTGTGGCGTACAATCTCTGGTTGTGCCACACGGGCTTTTGCTCGGGCTTAGTTGCCCCGTGGCATGTGGGATCTTAGTTCCCTAACCAGGAATCAAACCCCCATTCCCTGCATTGGAAGACAGATTCTTAACCATGGACCACCAGAGAAGTCCCAGAGATACTTTGAACATCTGATTTTCACTTCTAAAGCAGCGATGTAGTTTGATGCTTCCTGTGAATAAAAGAAGTAAGTATTCTAGTAACTGATGCTTTGCCACACTTTTCATTGTGCTTAGTGTTCTGATGTCTGGGCTGTTCTGTGTGTCACCATATGTGGATGCCCTCTTAAAGAGACTTACTTGTTTGTCGTGCAGGAAGTCTAATTAGTACGGGGTAATGATTCATGTGTTTGGTTCTGTAGGGCAGAATAAAGGTGTTTTATAATTACAGTGTTCTGAAGTACTGGTCCTTTGCTTATCTGAGCTATTAAGAAGAAATCCTTGGGGAAAAAAAAGTGGTATTAATATTTCTGTATATTTTTTATAGATATTCAACCACCAGATGGGAAGCCAAAAGACTGTATGCTGCAGATTGTTTGCCGAGATGGAAAAACCATCAGTCTTTGTGCAGAAAGCACAGATGATTGTTTGTAAGTTTTTTCTGATGTGTTTAACTTAACAAGTACTTTCTGTTTTAATTTCCAGTTGCAGGAAGGAAAAAGCATGGGAGTTAAGTTTTCCTTTAGACAGCAGAAAAGTGACTTAGAGGTGTGTGAAAGGAATGTTAACAGTGTCTTAGTCCATATCTGATGCCCTGATGCTGGTTTCTGCCTCTGCAGAGCTGCTCATGCAGTGTCCTGATACAGTGACTGTGGCAGGAAGTATGAGATACAGTCGCTTTGCGTTCTTTCCTCATTACTAGATGTGTACTGGACGATGGGCATGGCTAAGTGGGTTCTGAAACCTTTTGATTTTTTTGGCTGTGCTGCCTGGCTTGTGGGATATCAGTTCCCTAACCAGTAATCAGACCTGGGCCCACAGCAGTGAGAATGCAGAATCCTAACCTGTAGACTAGCAAGGAATTACCATTAAATCTTGTTATTTTAATGTAAATATCTTTTTAAATAGCAGTGACATCTGTATTATATAGCCTTTTCCCTCTTTTGATGGTTCTCACTCCCATTTGCTATCTCTGAAGAAAGAGTATAGAAATATAAGAAGGAAAGCCCAACTTTATTAATTCTCATCCCATAACATCCCATACATAGGATTAATGTAGGACGAGAATCTTGAAAACTCTGAATTTTTTTTTTTTCCTGTCCAAACTCTACCACTACCATAGGTTAACTCTGGACATTTTGAGAATTCATTAACAGAGATTATAATAATATTCCTGTATATTAAAATATTCATATGTATATGACATTTTTATAAAATCCAGGTGGCCAGTTTGTTAGAGTACCTGACCCTGCATTTTATATATATGCTTATCCTCAATATAGGCATTCTAAAGTTTAGGGTTTATTTTAAATGCCAGATGTAGTTTATTTTTTACATTCTTATTTGTATTAGTGAATCATAAATGTCACTTTCTGGAAGAAGTGTAGCTTTCATACAGACAAATGGAGACATGAACTCATCAAGCCAGTTAGCTACTGTTTTATAAATTGGATCTCTGTATATTTTTACTAGTCAGTAATTTAAGCTTGTGTACATTGAACACTTCCTTTGAACTGGGCTCTGTGCTGACTGCTTCATATATATTGTTTAATCCTCACTTTATAACATGGGTTGTTGTTGTTCAGTCGCTCAGTTGTGTCTGACTCTGTGACCCCATGGACGGCAGCACACCAGGCCTTCACTGTCACCCAGAGTTTGCTCAGACTCATGTCCATTGAGTCGATGATGCCATCCAACCATCTCATCTGTCATCCCCTTTTACTCCTGCCGTGTCTTTCCCAGCATCAGAGTCTGTTCCAAGGAGTCACCTCTTTGCATCAGGTGGACAAAGTATTGGAGCTTCAGCATCGGTCCTTCCAATGAATATTCTATGATATTGATTTCCTTTAGGATTAACTGGTTTGATCTCCCTGGTGTCTAAGACACTCAAGATTCTTCTCCAACACCACAGTTTGAAGCAACAATTCTTTGGTGCTCAGCCTTCTTTATGGTCCAACTCTCATGTCTGTACATGAGTACTGAAAAAACCATACCTTTGACTAGATGGACCTTTGTTGACAAAGTGAGGTCTGTGTTTTTTAGTACGCTGTCTAGATTTGTCATAGCTTTCCTTCCAAAGACAAGCATCTTTTAATTTCATGGCTGCAGTCACTATCTGCAGTGATTTTGGAGCCCAAGAAAATGAAATCTGATACTGTTTTACTTTTTCCCATTTATTTGCCATGAAGTAATGGGACTTACTCCTTGGAAGCAAAGTTATGACCAACCTAGATAGCATATTCAAAAGCAGAGACATTACTTTGCCAACAAAGGTCCTTCTAGTCAAAGTGAAAGTGAAGTCGCTCTGTCATGTCTGACTCTTTGTGACTCCATGGACTGTAGCCTACCATGCTCCTCAGTCCATGGTATTCTCCAGGCAAGAGTACTGGAGTGGGTTGCCATTTCCTTCTCCACCTTCTAGTCAAGGCTATGGTTTTTCCAGTGGTCATGTATGGATGTGAGAGTTGGACTGGGAAGAAGGCTGAGTGCTGAAGAATTGATGCTTTTGAACTGTGGTGTTGGAGAAGACTCTTGAGAGTCCCCTGGACTGCAAGGAGATCCAACCAGTCCATCCTAAAGGAGATCAGTCCTGGGTGTTCATTGGAAGGACTGATGCTAAAGCTGAAACTCCAATACTTTGGCCACCTCATGTGAAGAGTTGACTCATTGGAAAAGACCCTGATGCTGGGAGGGATTGGGGGCAGGAGGAGAAGGGGACGACAGAGGATGAGATGGCTGGATGGCATCACCGACTTGATGGACATGAGTTTGAGTGAACTCCGGGAGTTGGTGATGGAGAGGGAGGCCTGACGTGCTGCGATTCATGGGGTCGCAAAGAGTCAGACTCGACTGAGCGACTGAACTGAACTGAACAGAATGGGACTGGATGCCATGATCTTAGTTTTTTGAATATTGAGTTTTAAGCCAGCTTTTTCACTGTCCTCTTTCACACTTAACAAGAGACTCAGACAGGGGCTCTGTGTCAACTTAGAGGGGTGGGATGGGGAGAGAGATGGGAGGGAGTTTCAAAACGGAGGGGACATAGGTATACCAATGGCTGATTCGTTTTGAGGTTTGACTGAAAACAACAAAATTCTGTAAAGCAATTATCCTTCAATAAAAAATTAATTTAAAAAAATTCAAGAGGCTCTTTAGTTCTTCTTCACTTTTTGCCATTATAGCGGTATCATTTGCATATCTGAGGTTGTTGATATTTCTCCCAGCAACCTTAATTCCAGCTTGGGGTTCATCCAGACCGGCATTTTGCATGATGTACTCTGTATACAAGTTAAATAAGCAGGGTAACAAAATACGGCCTTCCCATACTTCTTTCCCAATTTTGAACCAGTCCGTTCCATGTCTGATTCTAATTGTTGCTTCTTGACTTGCATACAGGTTTCTCAGTAGACAGAAAAGGTGGCCTGGTAGTCCCATCTCTTTAAGAATTTTCCAGGGTTTGTTGTGATCCACACAGTCAAAAACTTTAGTGTAGTCAATGAAGCAGAAGTAGATGTTTTTCTGGAATTCCCTTGCTTTTTCTGTGAACCAACAGATATTGGCAATTTGATCTCTGGTTCCTCTGCCTTTTCTTAATCTAGGTTGTACATCTGGAAATTCTGGGTTTACATACTGTTGAAGCATACTTTGAAGGATTTTTGAGCATTACCTTGCTAGCATGTGAAATGAGCACAATTGTTTGGTAGTTTGAACATTCTTTGGCATTACCTTTCTTTGGGATTGAAATGAAAACTGACATTTTTCGAGTCCTGTGGCCACTGCTGAGTTATCCTGATTTGCTGACATATTGAGTGCAGCCCTTTAACAGCGTCATCTTTTAGGATTTTAAATAGCTCAACTGGAATTCCATACCTCTTCTAGCTTTTGTTCATAGTAATGCTTCCTAAGGCCCACTTGACTTCACACTCCAGGATGTCTGGCTCTAGGTGAGTAACCACACTATCGTGATTATCTGGGTCAGTAAGGCCTTTCTTGTACAGTTCTTCTGTGTATTCTTGCCACCTTTTCTTATTATCGTCTGCTTCTGTTAGGTCCATACTGTTTCTGTACTTTATTATGCCCATCTTTGCATGAAATGTTCCTTTGGTATCTCTAATTTTCTTGAAGAGATCTCTAGTCTTTCCCATTCTATTGATTTTCCTCTATTTCTTTGCATTGGTCACTTAAGAAGGCTTTCTTATCTCTCCTTGTTATTCTCTGGAACTCTGCATTAAGTTGGGTATATATCTTTCACTTTTTCCTTTTCCTTGTCTTTTCTCAGCTATTTGCAAGGCTTCTTGGAACAACCACTTTTTCTTCTTGCATTTCTTTTCCTGTGGAATAGTTTTGGCCACTGTCTCCTGTGCGGTACTGTGAACCTCCATCCATAGTTTTTCACGCACCCTGTCTACCAGATCTAATCCCTTGAATCTATTCATCACCTCTACTGTATAATCATAAGTGGTTTGATTTAGGTCATACCTGAGTGGAAGAAAATAGTTTTCCCCACTTTCTTCAATTTAAGCCTGAAGTTTGCAATAAGGAGCTCATGATCTGAGCCACAGTCAGCTCCCGGTCTTGTTTTTGCTGACTATATAGAGCTTCTCATTCTTTGACTCTAAAGATTTCAATCAGTCTCATTTCGGTGTTGACCATCTGGTGATGTCCATGTGTAGAATCGTCTCTTGTGTTTTTGGAAGAAGGTGTTTGTCTTTATAGCCCTTTGTTCTTAACTGCTCTACTCTACTGTATGCTGAGATGTCATGTGTGGACTGTTCCTTTAAGTAATAGTGGAAAAAAACATCTAGAACTAAAATTTTAGAATAGTTTAATAACGAAACATAGAGGAGGGAGAAGAGTTGTCATAGAGGAGGGAGAAGAGTTCAAAATACACTGAAAGACTTGCCTTGTTTAGCTTTGAAGAGCTAGGTGAGTCAGAGGAGGCTGTTTCTTAACCTGTATGGGAAAACAGAGGTTTATTTATGTGTTGATTTTAAGCATCAGTTCTTCAGCACTCAACCTTCTTTATGGTAATTCACATCCATACATGACTACTGGAAAAACCATAGCTTTGACTAGATGGACCCTTTGTCAGCTAAATGATGTCCTATTTGCTTTTTAGTATGCTGTCTAGGTTTGTCATAGCTTTTCTTCCAAGGAGCAAGTGTTTTTTAATTTCATGGGTGCAGTCACCATCCATAGTGATTTTGAAGCCCAAGAAAATAAAGTCTGTCACTGTTTCCATTTTCCCCCCATCTATTTGCCATGAAGTGATGGGACTGGAAACCATGAGCTTATTAGTTTTTTGAGTGCTGAATTTAAAAAAAATTAAATTTATTTTAATTGAAGGATACTTGTTTTACAATATTGTGTTGTTTTCTGCCAATTATCAACATGAATCAAGCATAGGTATACTTATGTCCCCTGCCTGTTGAACCCCCTTCCACCTCCCTTCCCATTCCACCCCTCTAGGTTGTTACAGAACCCTGTTTTTAACCTTCACCAAGAAGCTCTGTAGTTCCTCTTCACTTTCTGGCATTAGGTTGGTATCAGCTGCATATCTGAAGTTGTTGGTGTTTCTCCCAGCAATCTTTTTTTTTTTTTAAGATTTATTTATTTGTGGCTGTATGGGTCTTTGTTGCTGCTCTGCGGCTTTCTCTAGTTGTGGAGAGTGCAGGTTACTGTTTAGCTGTGGTGCACAGGCTTCTCACCACAGTGGCTTCTCCTGTTGTGAAGCATGTGTTCTAGAGTGTTGGCTCAGTTGCGTGGCACATGGACTTAGTCGCTCCATCCGTGGCATGTGGGATCTTCCTGGAGCAGGGATTGAACCCATATTCCCTGTATTGGCAGACAGATTGTCAACCACCGGACCACCAGGGCCGCCCTCTCCCAGCAATCTTTGGATTCATGCACACCAGCATTTTGCATGACGTACTCTGCGTATGAGTTAAGCAAGCACGGGTGACAACATACAGCCTTGACGTACTCCATTCCCAATTTTAAACCAGTCCATTGTTCCATGTCCAGTTCTAACTGTTGCTTCTTGGTCTGGCTGTAGGTTTCTCAGGAGACAGATAAGGTGGCCTAGTAGTCCCCTCTCTTTAAGAATTTTCCACAGTTTGCTGTGATTGACACAAAGGTTTTAGTGTAGTCAATGAAGCAAAAGTAGATGTTTTTCTGCAATTCCTTTGCTTTTTATGATCCAGTGGATATTGGCAGTTTGATCACTGATTCCTCTGCCTTTTCTAAATCCAGTTTGTACATCTGGAAGTTCTCAGTTCATATACTGTTGAAGCCTAGCCTGAAATATTTAGAGCATTATCTTGCTAGCATGTGAAATGAGTGCAATTGTATGGCTACCTTAGAATGGCTGTTACCAAAAAGATAAAACATAAGTTGTTGGGTGAGGATGTAGAGAAAAGGGAATCCTGTGCACTTTTGGTGGGAATGTAAATTTATGAAGCCACTATGGAAAACAGTATGGAGGTTCCTCAAAAAAACAAAAATAGAAGTAAGATATGATTCTGAAATGCCACTTTTCAACATATATTTGAAGGGGATTAAATGGTTGTGTTGATGAGATAGCTGCAACCTTGTGTTTCTTGCATTATTTATAGTAGCCAACACATGGAAGCAACTTAAGTGTCTGAAGAATGAATGAATTGATAAATAAAATGATACACACACACAGACTTGCACATGTGTGGGCAATGGACTGTTAATCAACTATAGAAAAAGAAACCCTGCTTTCACAACAATATAAATGGATCCTGAGGGCCTTATGCTAAGTGAAGTAAGTCAGAGAAAGAAAAATGACTGTATTTCTCACTTATGTGAAGAATCTAAAAAAGCTGGACATGACTGAACAATTAACACTTTCATTTTCATAGAAGTGGAGAGTAGAATTCTGTTTACCAGTGGTTGAGGGAAATGGTGAGATGTTGGACAAAGGGTATAAGCTTCCAGCTGTAAGATGAGTAAGTTCTCGGCATCTCTTGTACAGCAGTGATTATAATTAATAGTTTTGTTTCATATACTTGAAAGTTAAGGGAGTAGATCTTAAATGTTATCACCAAAGAAGTAAAAAATTAATCAGGTGTGTAGGGGTAGAGGTCCCTTATTGCAGCAATCAATTTATATTATATGTGATTCTGATCATCATATTGTACACCTTAAACTTAATTTATTATATATCAGCTTCTCAAATACCAGCATTATTTTTAAGTGCAAAATATTGCTGACCTTCTGTATCTCATATGTGGAACTTTATGTAGCCATTTAAAAAATCAAATATTAATAGATCTGTGTCTGTAACATGACCTGATAAAGTATAGGTTTAGTGCAGTTAATTAAGCATGGTGCATTTTATATTTATTTAAAAGTGAAGGACTTCCCTGGTGGTCCAGTAGTTAAGACTCAATGCCTCCACTACATGGAGCATGGGTTAATCCCTGGTCAGGGAACTAAGATCCCATATACCTGCAGCTCAGCCAAAAATTAAAAAAAAAGGAAAAACTATAATATAGATTATAGTTTAAATATTACATATGTATCAATACTGTAGATTTTTTTCTTTACATATTATATATTCCTAGTGCATGTCTCAAGTGAGTTGACTGAGTGAGTCATGAGGTAAGGGCTAAGTTCATTTGCTCAGTCGTGTCTGACTCTTGCGACCCCATGGACTGCAGCACACTAGGCTTCCCTGTCTGTCACCAACTCTCAGAGCCTATTCAAACTTATGTCCATTGAGTCAGTGATGCCATCCGACCATCTCATCCTCTGTTGTCCCCTTCTCCTCCTGCCCTCAATCTTTCCCAGCATCAGGGTCTTTTCATATTAGTCAGTTCTTTGCATCAGGTGGCCAGGAGTTTCAGTTTCAGCATTGGTCCCTCCAATGAATATGCAGGACTGATTTCCTTTAGGATGGACTGGTTGGATCTCCTTGCAGTCCACGGGACTCTCAAGAGTCTTCTCCAACACCACAGTTGAAAAGCATCAACTCTTTGGTGCTCAGCTTTCTTTATAGTCCAACTCTCACGTCCATACATGACTACTGGAAAAACCATAGCTTTGACCGGATGGACCTTTGTTGGCAAAGTAATGTCTCTGCTTTTTAATATGCTGTCTAGGTTTGTTATAGCTTTTCTTCTAAGGAGCAAGTGTCTTTTAATTTCATGGCTACAGTCAGCATCTGTGGTGATTTTGGACCCCCCAAAATAAAGTCTGTCACGGTTTCCATTGTTTCCCTATCTATTTGCCGTGAAGAGATGGGACCAGATGTCATGATTTTAGTTTTCTGAATGTTAAGCTTTAAGCCAACTTTTTCACTCTCCTCTTTCACTTTCATCAAGAGGCTCTAGTTCTTCTTCACTTTCTTCCAAAAGAGTGGTATCATCTGTGTATCTGAGGTTATTGATCTTTCTCCTGGCAGTCTTGATTCCAGCTTGTGCCTCATCTAGCCCAGCCTTTCACATGATGTACTCTGCATATAAGTTAAATAAGCAGGGTGACAGTATACAGCCTTGACATATTCCTTTCCCGATTTGGAACCAGTCTATTGTTCCATGTCCAGTTCTAACTATTGCTTCTTGACCTGCATACAGATTTCTCAGGAGGCAGGTAAGGTGGCCGAGAACCCCACGAACAGTATGAAAAGAGCTAAAAGTCTGTTATTAAAACAAGGTTTTTAAAAAGTTCTGATGCCACTGCAGGTTTTGAGAACCATTGAGATGGATGTTGGATTGCCTCAAATAAAGTACCTCTTTCTTTTTCTTTTCTTTAGGGCCTGGAAGTTTACACTCCAGGATTCCAGGACAAACACAGTAAGTTGCTAATGGCAGTCACTTACAATGTTTTCTCATAGTCTTGCTGTAAAAAAATGGGAGAGTAGGAGGGTAAGAAGGAAAATGGCAATGTTTTTTGCCACTCGGCCCTGGATGAGCAAGCAGAGATAGACAGGCTGAGTTTCACTGACAGCTGGATTTTGGAAAACATTTTAGCAGGAGCCAGTCTAACACAGGCACATTAATCCCAGTGTTATTTTTTAGAAATGTCTGTATCTCACAAAGATTTACAGCACTTTGAATTCTGCTGTGGTTTGCAGAGAAGGCACAAAAGGGATTAAGGGCCCTTTCCATGTATAGCATCTCAGCCTGTGAAATAGACATTTTTGAATCTTGTACTTGTCTCTAGTTTCTTTTGACTTTAGGAGGTAACTGAGACAGTAAACCCCATTTGTAGAGGCTAGTGGTACCATCTTTGTGTCTGTCAGGGAGTAAAAGGCAGTTCCCTATTGTCAACATTTTCTTTCATTCTTCAGATAGGATTTTATTTTTTCCTTTATTTCTCTAGGAGGAAAAGAAACAGATAGATGGAGCTTTTAAAATGAATTGTACAGGTGGGAAAAGAAAGTAAAAAGACTTAATATTCAAATGCTATTTTTTACTAGTTTTTTTAGCTCAGGACTATTCTTCCTCCTAAGCGTACTCTAAAACTCCCATTACCTTTTCTTTGATGAAAATTCTCTACTCGAATGAAGTTATTTAGTATTGATGATTCATATAGTTAAGGACAAGAGCCAAGGTGATTCTCTATGTGTATTTTTTTTAAAGGAGCACATGTATTTTTGTTTTCCACTGAGGGGTAATTTAATGAAAGATTTAAAAAGTTTTTAGTGTAGAAACCAGATTGTGAGTGCAGGACATATCCCTGCCTGCTACATTTCAGACTGTAGGATTTTTATTTGTGAACAAAAGTCTTGTTGAGAGTGGTATAACATCTTTTAAAGGGCCTGGGTAACACTGGAGGCTCTGTGGCTTTCTTGGGCAGTGAGAACTCTTTTACCCTCTACTGGTGACTGAGGAGGACCAACTCCTCTTTAATTCAAAGGACACTAAATGCAGGGTGGGGGGCAAGGAGAAGGTCATCTTGCTAGTCATTGCTTCTCAGAAAGTTGTTATATTTGCCTTTCAAAGATTAAACTTTTTGGCCTTTAATTTTTTTTTTTTCCCACAATTTCTCTCCTCTCAAGGCTTATGTTGGCTCAGAAGTCATGTATGATGAGACAGCTGTGGCTTCCTCCCCACCTCCTTACACAGCGTATGCTGCACCGACCCCTGAGGTAGGGAGCAGATCTTCACTTTACAGAATCCAACTGAGGGAAACTTGGGGTCTCTGTGCTACCATCCTTTTGACTAAAAGAAAACTTTGAGCCAAACAGTATTAGAGAAATTAGAAATGTACTTGAAACCCTTTCCTTCTTTAAAATTTTCTCTCTCTTAAACAGATTATCTATTGTCTTTTGCTTTCATAAAGCACCTGCTTTATATAATTTTCATGTTCATATTTTCAAGATAGACCCAAAAATGAATCATGGTATTAATAATATGATTCTGATGATCTAAGTTTATACTTAATTTTTTTACTTGAATACTCTTTATAATCAGAAAAAAATGCTTTTTTAATTTGAAGAAACAAAACCAGAACCTGAAAGTCACACGCCAAACCCCTCTGGGTGCGCCCTAATTAGAGGGCCAGGGGTTCAGTGCTGCATATGGAAGCCTCTGTTGCGGGAGGCACTTCTGCCTTTTTTTTTTTTTTCTTTTTTCACTTTTAAATAATTGTAGACTTACAAGAAATTGCAAAGAAAAATCTCATGTACTCTTTACCCTGTTCCCTAGCTGTTACATGGTAAATGAAATCAAAAACAGAAGTTTGAAATTGGTGTAGTGTTTATATCTGGTTCTGTCATTTTATCATGCATGTAGATATGTGTATCTACTACCTCAATCAAGATGTAAAACTGTTTATAATATCCTCTTCCTACTACACCCTCTTATAGTCACACCCTCCTTCCCCTTCCCTAACTGCTGTCAATTACTGATTTGTTGGCCATCTGTATACTTGTGTCATTTCCACAGTGTGTGTAAACAGAATCATACAACTTGTGATCTTTTGAGTTTGATGTTTTTACTCAGCACAGTGCCCTTGTTGCATTGTTAAATCGCAACATTCAAATTGTTGCGTGTGTCGGTGGTCTGTTCCTTTTTATTGCTGAATGGTATGCCATGATAGGAGTGTACCACATTTTGTGTTGAGGGACATTTACCTGTTGGGGGACATTTTGGTGGTTCTAGATTCTGGCTGTTACCAGTAAACCTACTGTGAACCCTCACGTACAGGTTGTTGTGCGGACATAAAGTTTTATTTCTCTGGAATAAATGCCCAAAAATGCAGTTGCTAAGTTGAATATATTAAAGTATATGATTAGTTTTGTAAAAAACTGGCAAACTACTTTCCAGAATTTTTCTACCATTTCACTTTTCCATCATTAGGGTGTGAATGATTCATTTTCTCTGTATCCCACCAGCTTTTGGTATTGTCACTTTTTCATTTTAACTGTTCAGTAGGTGTGCAGTGATATTTCATTGTGATCTTAATTGCATTTCCCTAGTAGCTTGTGATGCTGAACATCTTTTTGTGCTTATTTGCCATCTGTGTATGCTGTTCAAGTAAGCTGTGTTTTCTTGTCTTTTGCTCATTTTCTAATTGTTTTAATTTTTTTATTGTTGAGTTTTGAGAGTTCTTATGTATATGTTTGAGATAGGAATAACCCTTTGTCAGATCTGTGATCTGTAACGTATCTTTTTATTCTCTTGACAGTGCCTTTCACAGTTTTTATACAGTCTAATTTATGGTCTTTCCTTGTATGGATCGTGTTTGTTGTCACGTTTAACACTTCACCTAGACCACGTTTCCCAAGGTTTTCTCCTATGTTACCTTCCGGTAGTTCGTAGTCCTGGTGTTTACATACAAGTCATTTCCATTAGCAGTTCACTTTTTAAATTTATGTGTTTGTTTACTTATTTATATTTATTTTTGGCTGTGCTGGGCCTTCATTGCTGTGCGTGTGCTTTTCTCTGGCAGCGAAGGCTGCTCTCCAGGTGCAGTGCGTGGGCTTCTCATTGTGGTGGCTTCTCTTGTTGTGGAGCCTGGGCTCTAGGGCACGCTGGCTTCAGTAGTTGGAGCACGTGGGCTCAGTAGTGGCAGCTCCCAGGCTCTGGCATGCACACACACATAGCAGGCACGCAAGTAAAGCTTGTGCTTACGTGCTCAGTCATGTCCGACTCTTCTGCAACCCATGGACTGTAGCCCTCCAGGCTCCTCTGTCCATGGGAATTCCCAGGCAAGAATACTGGAGTGGATGGCCATTTCCTTCTCCAGGGGATCTTCCTGACCCAGGGATCGAACCTGTGTTTCCTGTGTCTCCTGCATTGCAGGTGGATTCTTTACAGCTCAGTAGTTGTGGTGCATGGGCTTAGTCTTTTTTCTTTCAATGTACATATTACATGGAAGCGTGTTTCATATAGGCAACATGTAGTTTCTTATAGGCAACATGTAGTTGGGTCATGCCCTCACCCCCTCATCTGACAAATTTCTAACTTGTAGTTGGTATATTTAAGACATTTACATTTTTATTGTGTAAGTTTAAGGTGTACTGTGTTACTTTGAGACCTTTCTATAGTGTAAATGAGTGCCATTGTGGCAATATTTATTACTTTACATAATTACAATATAATATTATGGATCTCAAAGCTTATATAATACTTGTTTCAAGTTTGTATTAAAACACATCAGTCATCCTTTCCTGTAGATCATTTACATATAATGTGATTTTGATACATTAAGCGTGCTGTTTTAGTGTTTGTGTTTTTGGCTCTATTTTTCATGTCTCTGTTCTTTGTCTTAAGCCTTTTGTGGATTATTGGAACATGTCTTATTTTATTTTACTTATTTTTATTTTTTTGGGCTGTACCACATGGCTTGTGGGACCTTATTTCCTGGACCAGGGATGTAACCTGGGCCCTTAGCAGTCAAAGCATGGAGTCCTAACCACTGGATCACCAGGGAATTCCCATAGAACATGTTTTAGAATTACATTTTGATTTATCTGTAATGTTTTGAGTATCTCTTTGTATTGCTATTAATATTTTAGTGGTTGTTCTAGTTATTATGCATATATACATGTTTTTCAGTCAAATGATCGCATTTTATCAAGTGCAGTGAAGTGTCAAACCATTGCCTCTATGGTTGTATGTATTTATTTATTGTTGGCTGTGCTGGGTCTTTGTTGCTGCACAGGCTTTTCTCTAGTTGTGGCAAGTGGGGGCTGCTCTGTAGTTGTGATGTGCAGGCTTCTCATTGCAGTGGCTTCTGTTGTTGTGGAGCAGTAGCTCTAGGGGGTGGGGGCATCTTGAGCTGCAGCACACGGGCTCAGTAATTGAGGCTTCTGGGCTCTAGAGCACAGGCTCAGGAGTTGTGGTGCATAGGCTTAGTTGCTCTGTGGCGTGTGGGACCTTCCCACATCAGGTATTGAACCTGTCTCTTCTGCACTGGCAGATGGATTCTTTACCGCTGAGCCACCAAGGAAGCCCAAACCATTACCTCTAAATTCCGTTTTTCTCTCTCGTTTGGTATCATTGTTTTACGTATTTCTTTTACATGTATTGAGAATTTGATGGTGTATAAAAAAATATGGCTGTCAAACTTAGAAAAATCAGTATGTGGTTTTATTATATTTACATGTATTCTGGTGTGACCATACTTTCTTACCTCCTGATGTTTCCAGATTTCTTTTTTTATTATTTACTGTTTAGTGAACTTCCTCTTGTCATTTTCTTAGGACGGATCTGCTAGCAACACATTTTCCATTTTCCTTCTTTTGAGAATGTCTCATTTCATCTTTTTCTCTGAAGAATGTTTTCACTAGTACAGAATTCTGAGTTGACATTTCTTTCAACCCTGGGGAAATGAGTGCTTTTTCCTTTGGTACTCCTGATTTCTGATGAGACATTTGCTATCATTCGAATTTTCTTCCCCCTTTAGGCAGTGCATAGTTTCTGGCTGCTCTCTTTGTCTTTGGTTTTCAGAGGTTTGCCTGTGAAGTGTACATTTGGGGTTAGTCTTATTGGTGTTCATTCATTTTCACACAGGTTTATGTTTCTTGCTAAATTTGGGAAATTTTAAGCTATTATTTCTGGAATTTTTTTTTAGCCCCACCCTCTTTCTCTTCTAAAACTAATGACACAGATATTAGATGTTCCACATGTTTAAAAGTTTTTGATCTTTTTTTTTTCTTTAACCTGTTTTTTCTTTGTTCTAACTGGGTAATTTCTACTCTTTATATTCATGTTCATTGCTTACTCATCATCTCTGTTGTTGAGTCTCTTCATTGAACAATTTATTATTTTTTTATTTCCAAAATTTTTGTTTGGTTATTCTTGATCTATATCTTTATATAGATTTTACAGAGATTTTTCTGGTTTTATGAAGACCCTGTTTTTGTTTTAAATGTATCTCAAATGTGTTCTTACTTATTGAAATATTTTAATGACGCATGCTTGCTCAGTCTCTCAGTCATGTCTGACTCTTTGTGACCCCATGGATGATAGCCTGCCAGGCTTCTCTGTCCATGGAGTTTTCCAGGCAAGAATATTGGAGTGGGTTGCTATTTTCTATTCCAGGGGTCTTCCTGACTCAGAGATTGAACCCTCACGCATCTCCTGCAATGGTGGGCAGATTCTTTACCACTGTGTCACCTGTGGTAAGGTCATTACCACCTGTCTGTAATTTCTCTTAATGGTAGCTGCTTTAAAGTCCTTCCTAGGTAATTCCAACATCTTTGTTACCTTGGTGTTCGTCTCTTTTGTCTTTTCTCATTTCAATTTGAGATCTTCCTGGTTCTTGGTATGACAAATTATTTTTTATCAAAACCTGGAAATTTTAAATATTATAAGACTGAATCTATTCAAGTCCTGCATTTTAGCAGAGTTCCTTCTAATGCTTCTCAGGTGGGTGAGGCTTGCTTTGTTTCTTCCATGTGAAGGGTGGAAGTCTAGGTCTTCCACTGGATCCCAATTGACTGTGGTTCATTGTCACTTCTCGAGGGCTGGGAATTCAGGCCCTTCTCTAGGTCTCTGCTGACACCAGTCTGCCTGGGAGGTGGAGGGACATTTTCAGCTGTTTCCCATAAGCCTCTCTGTAACTATATAACAGTGGTTACCGGTAAGAGGTTGTGAACGTACTTCTTCTCCACTCGGTCCCTGTTGATCCTACCCCAGCAGGATGGGAAGGGGCACCTTGTTTCCGCTGGGCAGAGATGAAAGTTCTGGCTCCCTGCATGGTCTCCACTGACACCAGCATGGGACTGGGGCTGCCATGTTTCTATCCGACAGGGATGGTATTTCCAGCTTCCTACTTGACCTTCTCTGACGCTGTTCAGGATGGGGTGGGCGAGAGCCTTTCTCCAGACTTAACTTTGCTGGTGGAAGTAATAGCCACAGCTGTTTTCGTGTTGTTTGGTTGGGAGTGGAGCAGGTATTGCCTAAAAATGGTCTCTCTTGCTAGATTACCTTCCCAGGTTCTTTGGGTAGAGACAGCAGGCTTTCTTCGAGGAAGACAAAGAAAGGTCTGCGCATACTGGCATTTCTGTGTTGCCACTTCTACTTTATCCAGTCTAGGATGTAGGAGGCAAAAAGAAAACCCAGGGGACTCACTGCATGTCCTTCTTAGGGTCGTGAAGTCCGCAGACAGTTGACCGCCTTCTCTCCACCTTTCATAGTCTCCTTAACGTTTGTTGTATGTGTAGTGTCCAGGGTTTTCAGTTGTATGTAGCAGGAAGAATAGGGAAAACATCTGCATCTATTTTATCCTCCAAAAGCGTAAGTCCTATCTCCTGCTTTTGTAAGATAACAGATTCAGATCTACCTGTGTATTTGCCAGGCTGCAGCTGCTCCCTGTGTGGTAGCCTTTGTCACATAGTAACAATAATTGTAATTGTCTGTAAACACATCTACCTTCCCACCAGCTGTGAGCTCTGAAGGGAGGCCAGGCCTTTTATCTCCATGCTTTCCAGTCCTTTACTTGGTCAATGGAAGCAGTCCACTGCTCATTTCTGGCTGTGTTCTTTCATAGGCATGTTCTGTTGGAAAACTGCCGGTCACCTGTCCAGGCCTCTGTCTTCAGACTCCTCAATAGCCTCAGTCTTTTATATTCTCCACTCAGGAACTTCTGGAAATTGGACTGGGGAGGGTTTTGTGGGAAGGGTTTTGCTACTAGGTTGGTTTTACCAAGAGAAAACTGACGTTGGATGAATCTCATTTATCACTTAGTCCAAACTGATCATTTTCAAGATGAACAATATAAGGCCTATAGATAGATGACTTACTGAAGGTCAGGTTAATGGCAGAGCTGAATTGAAATTAGAATCACTGGCAAGTCCAGTTCTCTTTTTTGTTGTATTTTTCTGCCTTCTTTATTTTACAGCCTGAAAGTAGATTTCAGTTACGGGTTTGTATTTTTAGAACCTTAAAGTATATGAGCACACTGTCTCATATTCTTTACTTTTTTAATAGACTGTCATACTTTACGGAGAAGGCGATGGCACCCCACTCCAGTACTCTTGCCTAGAAAACCCCATGGACGGAGGAGCCTGGTGGGCTGCAGTCCGTGGGGTCGCTGAGGGTCGGACACGACTGAGCGACTTCACTTTCACTTTTCAGTTTCATGCAATGGAGAAGAAAATGGCAACCCACTCCAGTGATCTTGCCTAGAGAATCCCAGGGACGGCGGAGCCTGGTGGGCTGCCGTCTGTGGGGTTGCACAGAGTCGGATACGACTGAAGCGACTTAGCAGCAGCAGCAGCAGCAGCAGTCTTACTTTATAGACTGGAACTTGGAGAACCAATTTTAATACATTGCCAGTGGTTTCAAATTGTGTTTAAAAAAACTGAGGTATATTTGACATGCAACACTATGTTAGTTTCCAGTGTACAGCATAATCTGTATTGGTATATATTGCAAAATCATCACTGCAGTAGGTCTGTTTAACATGTCACCGTATGTAAAGAATTGTTTTCTTAAATGCTGAGAACTTTTAAGATCCACTGTCTTAGCAACTTTCAAATATGCAGTATAGTAGTATAAACTATAGCCACCGTGGTGTGCATTACATCCCCATGGCTTATTTATTTTATGACTGGAAGTTTGTACGTTTTGATTCCCTTACCCAATTTGTTCATCCCTTGCCCACCCCGCCACCCCACCTCTCTGGTTCCCCCTCCTCTTTGGCAACTACCAGTCTGTTCTCTGTATCTGTGAACTTTTTTTTTGTTTTTGTTTTAAAGATAGATTCCACATACAGATGAGATCGTATGGTATTTGTCTTTGACTTCTTTCAAAAACTCAGGGTCTATCCATGCGGACAAAAAAAGGCAAGATGTCCTTTTTTAATGGTAGAATAATATTCCATTGCATATTTGGACCACGTTTTCTTTATATGTTTGTTAATTGATGGACACTTTACATTGTTTCTGTATCTTAGCTATTGTAAATAATGCTGCATTGAACTTGGGGATACAGATACCTTTTTGTGTTAGTGTTTTTGTTTCCTTTGAATAAATACTCAGAAGTGGAATTGCCGAATCAACTGGTAATTCTATTCTTAATTTTTAGAGAAACTTCCTTCTATTATTGTTTTAGATACAGGAGGCACCAGATAAGATAAAATCTTATCATTTTAATATCATTTTAATCATTTTAATTTAATCATTTTAATATCATGTTAATAATTGTGTTTGAGGGTTCCCTTTTCTTCACATCCTTGTCAGCAGTTGTTATTTTTTGTGTTTTTAGTAATAGTCATTCTAACAAGTGCGAGGTGATACTCATTGTGGTTTTGATTTGCATTTCCCTGATGATTAGTGACGTTGAATATCGTTTCATGTGCCTGTTGACCATCTGTATTTCTTCTTTGGGAAGATGTCTATTTAGTTCTTTGGTCTGTTTTTTAATCAGATTGTTTTTTGCCTTTGAGTTGTATGAGTTCCTTATATGTTGATACTTTAGATATTAACTTCTTATCAGATAACATGATTTGTGAATATTTTCTCCCATTTGATAGCTTGCCTTTTCATTTTGTTGACAATTTCCTTTGTTGTTCAGGAGCTTTTTAGTTTGATGTAGTCTCACATTTATTTTTGCTTTTGTTGCCTTTGATTTTGGAATCAGATCCAAAAAAATCATCACTGTAACCACTGTTGAGCTTATCACCTATGATTTTTTTCTAGGAGTTTTAGGGTTTCAAGATTTTACATCTTTAGTCCACTTTGAGTCAGTTTTTGTGTATGGTATAAGATACCATGTATGGTCAAATTTCATTCTTTTGCATATGATTATCTTAACTTTCTCAGCACCATTTATTGAAGAGACTCTCCTTTCCCCATTGTTTTGTATATTTTTGGCTCCTTTGTGGTAAGTGAATTTACCATGTATATGTAGGTTTGTTTCTGGGTTCTCCTGTTCCATTGACTCTGTGTCTATTTTTATGCCAATACCATACTGTAGTGATTACTTTGTGGTTTAGTTTGAAATCTGGGAGCATGATACCTTCAGCTTTATTCTTCTTTCTTTGGCTATGTTGGGTCTTTTGTAGTTCCATATTTCTACAAAAAATGCCATTGGAAATTTGATAGGAATTGCATTGAATCTATAGATTATTTTGGATAGTATGGACATTTTAATTATTCTTCCAATCCATTAGCTTGGAATATATTTTCATTTATTTGTATTTTCAATATCTTTCATCACTGTTGTATAGTTTTCAGTGTATAGGCCCTTCACGTCTTTGGTTAAATTTATCCTAGCCATTTTTATTGCTTTTTTGTTTCGTTTTATAATTTTCATTTTATATTAGAGTATACTTGATATACTTAGATATCAAGTATACTTATATTAGCATATACTTGACTATAATCCCACCACCTCTAGAATGAAAACCACAGTCACGGAAAGCTAACCAAAATGATCACAGGGATCACAGCCTTGTGCAACTTGGTGAAATTGTGAGCCATGCTGTGATGGATAGATGGGTCATGGTGGTGACTTTTGATAAAACGTGATATACTGGAGAAGAGAATGGCAGACCCCTGAAGTATTCTTGCCTTGAGAACCCCACGAACAGAATGAAAAGGCAAAAAGATATGACACTGGAAGATAAGCCTCCCAGGTCAGTAGGTATCCAATATGATACTGGGGAAGAGTGGAGAAATAGGTCCGAAAGAATGAAGTAGCTTGGCCAAAGAGGAAATGAGGCTCAGCTGTGGATGTGTCTGGTGGCGAACATAAAGTCCAGTGCTGTAAAGAGCAATATTGAATAGGAACCTGGAATGTTAGGTCCATGAATCAAGGTAAATTGGACATGGTCAAGAAGGAGATGCCAAGAGTGAACATCAGTACTTTAGGAATCAGTGAACTAAAATGGATGGGAATGGGCAAATTTAATTCAGATGACCATTGTATCTACTACTGTGGTCAAGAATCCCTTAGAAGAAATGGACTAGCTCTTATAGTCAACAAAAGAGTTCAGAGTGAAATACTTGGTCGCAATCTCAAAAATGATAGAATGATCTCCATCTGTTTCCAAGGCAAACCATTCAGCACCACAGTAATCCAATCTGTGCTCCAGCCACTAAAGCCAAAGAAGCTGAAGTTGACTGGTTTTATGAAGACCTACAAGACCTTCTAGAACTAACACTAGAAAAGTGTTCTTTTCATCATAGAAGATTGGGATGCAAAAGTAGGAAGTCAAGAGATAAGCTGTTACAGGCAAGTTTAGCTTGGAGTACAAAAAGAAGCAGGACAAAGGTTGAGTTTTGCCAAGAGAATGCACTAGTCGTAGCAAACACCCTCTTCCAACAACACAAGAGACAACTCTATATGTGGACATCACCAGATGGTCAATACTGAAATTAGATTGATAACGTTCTTTGCGGCCAAAGATGGAGAAGTTTTTACAGTCAGCAAAAACAAGACCTGGAGCTGACTGTGGCTCAGATTGAGTTCCTTACTGAAGAATTCAGACTTAAATTGGAAAGTAGGGAAAACCACTAGACCATTCAAGTATGATCTAAATCAAAGCCCTTATGATTATACAGTGGAGGTGACGAATAGATTCAAGGGATTAGATCTGGTAAATAAGGTGCCTGAAGAACTGTGGATGGAGGTTTGTAACACTGAATAGGAGGTGGTGACCAAAACCATCCCAAAGAAGAAGAAATGCAAGAAGGCAAAATGGTGGTCTGAGGACACCTTACAAACAGCTGAGAATGAAGACAAGCCAAAGGCAAATGACAAAGGGAAAGATATTCCCAACTGAATGTAGAGTTCCAAAGAACAGCAAAGAGAGATAAAAAGGCCTTTTTAGGTAAACAGTGCAAAGAAATAGAGGAAAACAACAGAATGGGAAAGACTAGAGATTTCTTCAAGAAAATTGGAAGATACCAATTTCATGCAGAGATGGGCACAATAAAGGACAGAAACAGCAGGGACCTCACAGAAGCAGAAGAAATTAAGAAAGTGGTAAGAATATACAGAACTATACAAATAAGATTTTAATGACCCAGATAACCACGATGGTGTGGTCATTCACCTAGAGCCAGACATCCTGGAGTGTGAAGTCAAGTGGGTCTTAGGAAGAATTAATTACTACAAATAAAGCTAGTGGAGGTGATGGAATTCCAGCTGAGCTATTTCAAATCCTAAAAGATGATGCTGTTAAAAGTGCTGCACACATTATGTCAGCAAATTGAGAAAACTCAGCCTTGGCCACAGGACTGGAGAAGGTGTTTTTCATTCCAATCCCAAAGAAAGGCAACACTAAAGAATGTTCAGACTATACAGTTGCGCTCATTTCACATGCTAGCAAGGTTATGCTCAAAATCCTTCAATCTAGGCTTTAGGAGTACATGAACCAAAAACTTCCAAATAAACAAGTTGGGTTTTGAAGAGGCAGGTACCAGAGATCAAATTGCCAACATGTGTTGGATCATAGAAAAAGCAAGGGAATTTGAGAAAAACATGTACTTTTGCTTCATTGACAATGCTAAATCCTTTGACTGTGTGGATCACAACAAACTGTGGAAAATTCTTAAAGAGATGGGAATATCAGACCACTTTACCTGTCTCCTGAGAAACGTGTAAGCAGCTTAAGAAGGAAGTTAGGACCAGACATGGAACAGTGGATTCGTTCAGAATTGGTAAAAGGAGTATGTCAAGGCTGTATATTGTCACCCTGCTTATTTAATTTATGTGCACAGTGTATCATGCAAAATATAGGCTGGATGAATCCCAAGCTGGAGTTAAGATTGCTGTGAGAAGTATCAACAGCCTCAGATATGCAGATAATACCACTCTAATGGCAGAAAGCAAAGAGGAACTAAAGAGCCTGTTTGTGAAAGAGGAGAGTGAAAACCTGGCTTAAAACTCAACATTCAAAAAACTAAGAATATGGTCATGGCATTCGGTCCCATCACTTTATGGGAAACAGAAGGGGAAAAAGTGGAAACATTATAGATTTTATATTCTTGGGCTCCAGAATCACTGTGGATGGTGGCAGCAGCCACAAAAGACGCTTGCTCCTTGGAAGAAAAGCTATGACAAACCTAGACAGTGTATTAAAAAGCAGAGACATCACTTTGTAGACAAAGGTCTGTATAGTCAAAGCTATGGTTTTTCAAGTAGTTATGTAGGGTGTGAGAGTTGGACCACAAAGAAGGCTGAGCGCTGAAGAATTGATGCTTTTGCACTGTGATGTTGGAGAAGACTCTTAAGAGTGTCTTGCACAGCAAGGAGATCAAACCAGTCAATCCTAAAGGAAATTAACCCTGAATATTCATTGGAAGGACAGAAGCTGAAGTTCCAATACTTTGGCCACCTGATGAGAAGAGCTGATTCATTGGAAAACACTGATGCTGGGAAAGATTGAGGGTAGGAGAAGGAGGCAACAGAGGATGAGCTGATTGGGCTGCATCACCGACTCAGTGGGCATGAATCTGAGCAAACTCCCGGAGATAGGACAGGGAAGCCTGGCGTGCTGCAGTCCATGCGATGGCAAAGAGCTGGACATGATTGAGTGACTGAACAACAACATACTTGGTTTACAATACTGTATTAGTTTGAAGTGTACAGCAAACTGATTCATCTGTACATATATGTATGTCTATTATTTTTCAGGTTCTTTTCCCTTATAGGTTATTACAGAGTTTTGGGTAGAGTTCCCAGTGCTATACAGCAGGTCCTTGTTGATTATCTATTTTATATATAGTAATATGTTTATCCTGGGCTTCCGTGGTGTGTTAGATGGTAAAGAATCTGCCTGCAGTGCAGGAGACCCTGATTTGCTCCCTGGGTCGGGAAGATCATAATTTATTGTTTTGATGCAATTGTACATAGTATGATTTTCCTAATTGCTCTTTCTGAAAGTTTGTTCCTAGTGTATTGAAATTCAACAGATTTATGTGTATGAATTTTATATCCTGGAACTTTACTGAATTCATTTATTCTTAGTTTTTTCTGTAGAGTCTTTAGGGTTTTCTTTATATACTATTCTGTCATCTGCAAATAGTGACAGTTTTGTTGGGTTGGCCAAAAAGTTCATTTGGTTTTTTTCCATACCATCTTACAGAAAAGCCCCAGCAAACTTTTTGGCTAACTCAGTACTTTTTCCTTTCTAGTTTGGATGCCTTTTATTTCCTTTTCTTGTCTAAATGGCTCTGACTTGGCCTTCTCATAGTATGTTGAATAAAAGTGGGTACAGTAGGCATCATTGTCTTGTTCCTGATCATAGAGAAATTGTTTAGCTTTTCATCATCCATTGAGTGTTGATGCTAGCTATGGGCTTGTCATACGTAGTTTTTCTTATGTTGAGATATGTTCTCTTTATAACCATTTGGTTGAGAGTTTTTATTGTAAATGGATGTTGAATTTTAAAATTGTATTTCTAATGGGCTTATATCTTTTTCAGCAGGCGTATGGCTATGGTCCATACAGTGGTGCATACCCACCAGGAACTCAAGTTGTCTATGCTGCAAATGGACAGGCTTATGCTGTACCCTATCAGTACCCGTATGCAGGTAACTCATGCCAGCCTTTCATTCCTAGTTTCTCATCATTTAGTGTGTAGATCAGTGAAGCCTGAAGAAGTTTTATTTGTCAGTTTAGGGGTAAGTGAACTGTAATTTTTCTGGTTATAGATGACAAGTCACTGTGCTATTGAAAAAAAAAAAGAAAGCATTATATATTTTCACACTACTTTACAAAGTTAGAGTAGGCTTGGTTTTTAAAACTTCACTGTTGTATTCAGATTCATTCCCAAGATGAGAATTTGTACTTACTGAAATACACTTATATTAACAAATAACCTAAGAGTCCCATTTTAAGGAATAAGAGGTAATCTTTCTCCTGTTTTTTTCCTTCTGGTTGTAGCTTCAAAAATTTTCACTATGGAGGTGATGTTTCATTTTGCAGATGAAGTAGGGGCATGGAAGGGCTTATATTTTACCCTGGGGAAGGCTTATATTTACTCCTTTCATTTTCATCTCACCTGAAACTGAGTGTTAGGTGTGAGCGATTGACTTGTGTAGATAGCAACAAGGAAAATCAGTCCTGAATATTCATTGGAAGGACTGATACTGAAGCTGAAACTCCAATACTTTAGCCACCTGATGCGAAGAACTGACTCATTGGAAAAGACCCTGATGCTGGGAAAGATTCAAGGAAGGAGGAGAAGGGGACGACAGAGGATAAGATGGTTGGATGGCATCACCGATTTGATGGACATGAGTTTGAGCAAGCTCTGGGAGTTGGTGATGGACAGGGAAGCCTGGCTGCTGCAGTCCATGGGGTCTCAAAGAGTCAGACATGACTGAGCATCTGAACTGAACTGAGATAGCGTCAAGTCCTGGGTGCAGCCTGGGCAGGGGGACGTCTGTAGGGTGGAGGTCAAGAATATGCTGGCAGTGGTGCTGGAGCCTACAGCCAGGGCAAGGGTGACCTGAGCTATGTGGCTGATGGCCTGAAGAGTGAGGCCATACCCAGACCCCAGGGAGCAGGTGAAGTCAGGCAGGTGCAGATCTCAGTGAGTACGGCATGTCAGAGCGACACACATGAGAGTGAACTGATGAATGGATTGGAATGGGAGCCCAGAGGTTGCTGAGAGATCAGGAATCTAGCACAGTGCCTTATCGCAGAAGCAGTGGAGGGACAGTGTTACCAGAATAGTGAGTGGTCACTGATATTAATGCCGCAAAGAAGCCAGTGGGGTTGCCACAGAGTCTGGATTTCCCCAGACTCACAGTTAGTGGTGGTTAGTGGTGCGTTAGCACCTAATAGAGGAGAGTTTCTCCAGTTACCTGTTTTGGGAATCTGATGCTGATCATTAAGGTAGTGTAGACTCTGAAGAGTTTTGCCTTGCTTGATTTTTTTTTTTTTTATGTCAAGTTGAAAACCAGTGAAATAATGATACTAAAAAATGAGATATTTGTCTATCCTCTGATCCTAGCACAGCTATTTTTGTTTAATTATTTTCTTCTTGTAAAATAATAGTTTCATATTTGTTATCTTACATTACTTTTTTGGAGTGTGTTTGCTTTATTTTGTTTGGTTTTGTTAATGGCATTACATTACGTTTTACATTCCGTTCTCATTTAAAAATTTTATATATTTTGTCCAGAGGGCTACATAATCTTCATTAGTATTTTTTAATGATTGCATCCTATCATATGGGGTAATATGAAGTCTTCTAGTACGTATTGGCTGTTTACTTTTTCTGTTCAATTTTTCTGTCATAGATATTGCTTTGACTGTTTCTAATCAGTTTGTTTTTTATTCCTATTAAGTATGTCTTAGAATACATTTTTGATTTCTGTATATTAATATGTCAAAGGGCATAAACGTTTTGATACATTTTAAAATTATAAAAGTTTACAGTAAGGACAGTAAATGAGCTGTTAAATTTACCTGTTACCAACTTTAACAGTTACAGCATCTTGTTTCATCTGTACCTTTTTCCCCAGCTCTGGATTGTTTTGAGGGAAGTTTATACTTATTTCATTTCATCTGACGGTATTACAGTAACTCTTGATGCTGTGCATTTACTAAGTTGTTTCCCAGAGTAGGTCACCAGTTTATAATGCCCCAGGAGTTACTGATGTGCTGGTTTCTCTGCAGTTGCATCACGGTTGCCTGCTGTTTTTGTCGTGCTCTGAAAGTTTTGATAACCTCACTAGATCTTAACACGGAACCAGGTTGCCTTAGTTTACATTTCTGATTACTGGCAAAGGTAAAGATTGTGTAATTGTTTACAAATTAAATCTTCTCGTATAAATTATTTTTTCCCATTTATTTTGCGGTTTGTGTTCAGTTTTTAAGTCCTAGCCTATTTGTCTGATGAGAGCCAGACTTTTATTCAGCCCGTAGGCCATAGATTGGGATAATCCTAGCTGTTTCTTACTCTGTAGAAGAGCAGAAGTTTTGTGCTTGTGAAGGGAATTTTTACACACAGGATTCCATCCCTGCCTTTGACTTTCATCATGAAGAATGAGACAGCATTCTCGGTGCAACCTCAGATAACTTGCTGCTGAGGGCTGAGTGCAATTGGTAGGCATTTGGCATTTGCCTCATGACAGCCAAATGCCTACCAACCAATTTAAAAAGTGCTGTGTACACACTGTAAGTGTGCTTGCTGTGAAAGGGCTGCTCAGTTGTGGTCGTCCCACAGCAGCATCATGCTGGGAACCAGACAGGAGCTCTTCATTTGGCTTTCTAGGACTCTGGTGCTTTGCCAGCTTCATGACGCACTGCCTTGCAGTGTCCATAGAGGCCGTTGTGCAGAGAAGGTTAAAGGCCTCTCTTTAATATTACTGAAACCGGTGGTCAGTCAACAAATTTAAAAAGTGCTGTGTACACACTGTAAGTATTCTGTTTTAATTTTCCCACACTAGTGGACATTTGTTCAGTTGTCATTTGATGTGGGCTTGAGGTCTTTGGTTTGAATTGGCTCCTTTGGTTAGAGTCCTCTGTTTCTGTCTTGTCGAGATGGTACTCATGACACGTAATTGCTCTGCGGTTTCCAGGGCCAAGTCTGAGAGAACACCTCTAGATTTTGTAATTCTCAATTTCTTGGTTTGATAGTAATTTGTAAAAGTTATCTGCCTTTATTTAGTCTTTCCAGGATCTTCCCAACCCAGGAATCGAACCAAGGTCTCCTGCATTGCAGATGGATTCTTCACCATATGAGCCACCAGGGAGGCCTAAAGTATCTGACTTAGTTGTTCTTAAAATATCTCAGTATCTTCCTTTTCTACATTCCTGTTTGGATCATTTATGTAAAGATTAAATTAGGTAATTAAATTAAGTACAGTTTGGAAATGTTCCCCAGCTGACTTTGGTAAAGACTTAGCTTTTGGTAGGAACAGAGATGAGCTGCAGGAGAAGTTGGCTCCTGGTCATGGAGTGAGGGGGTCCTTCTGTGGAGCTAAAGCTGGAATGCAGATTTAGATTTTCCAGGGGTCTTTAAATTAGGTCAGCTATAGGGTCCTGCTGTATTACATGTTACTAGTTGGAGTTGCCTAATTGAAATTTTTAAAATTTCAAGGCTGTGATTATGAATGCTACAGTTCACCAGTTATGTAGTTTAAATATTACATTAAAAAAAGAAAATCCTTGCTTCTAGTGTTATTGTCTGACCTTGATAAGCCTTTAGGTTTATAATGGTCTCATTTTCCGACTCTGTGGCTTTGATGCTTCTCTTTCCTTCATCATATCAGGGGCATTGGGGTCTGAGTGCACGCTGTAGCCAGAGTGCCTGAGTTGGCATGCACTCACTGTGCTCAGGCCCCACGTACCTCCCTCTTTGCCTGTTTATAGAATAGGGATAACAGTGAGCTCAACTCCTAGGATTGTTGTGAGGATTAAGTGAGTCTATACATATAGATGCTTGTAACACGGTAAGTGCTTAGACTGGTAAGCACTTATCATTTAGTATCTTCATTCTTCATGGACATATCACTATTGGATCAGTTTCTCACTTTTCCTAGGGTTGAACTGTTAAGAGAATAATGGGTCAAGGAGGAAAGTTAACACTGTATGTGAGGAAATTTATTTACAGTTGTGCTGGGTCTTTGTGGTTGCATGTGGGCTTTTTCTGGTTGCAGAGACTGGGGGCTCTTCTCTTGTTTAGAGCACAGGCTGTAGGGCCTGCGGGCTCAGTGGTTGTAGCTCGTGGGCTCTGGAGTGTGGGCTCAGTAGTGGTGGTGCACAGGCTTAGTTGCTTTGCAGTATGTGGAGTCCTCCTGGTCTGGGGATCGAACCTGTGTCCACTGCATTGGCAGGTGGATTCTTATCCACTGCACCACCAGGGAAGTCCTGTGGGAACAATTTTAAAGCTAAGTAGCTTTTGGACAACATATTGTGAAATACAGAAGAAAACAAACATTTCCAATTGAGAACTTTAATTGTGCAAATAACTTTATTTTTTTTTATTTTTTTTTTTCTCTAATTTTATTTTATTTTTAAACTTTACATAATTGTATTAGTTTTGCCAAATATCAAAATGAATCCGCCACAGGTATACATGTGTTCCCCATCCCGAACCCTCCTCCCTCCTCCCTCCCCATACCATCCCTCTGGGCCGTCCCAGTACACCAGCCCCAAGCATCCAGCGTC
>NW_011494663.1:24821-26911 GCF_000754665.1 Bison bison bison | reverse complement strand
GGTATAATAGGCTCCAGTTTTATCCACCTCATCAGAACTGATTCAAATGTATTCTTTTTAATGGCTGAGTAATACTCCATTGTGTATATGTACCACAGCTTTCTTATCCATTCATCTGCTGATGGACATCTAGGTTGCTTCCATGTCTTGGCTATTATAAACAGTGCTGCGATGAACATTGGGGTACACGTGTCTCTTTCCCTTCTGGTTTCCTCAGTGTGTATGCCCAGCAGTGGGATTGCTGGATCATAAGGCAGTTCTATTTCCAGTTTTTTAAGGAATCTCCACACTGTTCTCCATAGTGGCTGTACTAGTTTGCATTCCCACCAACAGTGTAAAAGGGTTCCCTTTTCTCCACACCCTCTCCAGCATTTATTATTTGTAGACTTTTGGATCACAGCCATTCTGACTGGTGTGAAATGGTACCTCATAGTGGTTTTGATTTGCATTTCTCTGATAATGAGTGATGTTGAGCATCTTTTCATGTGTTTGTTAGCCATCTGTATGTCTTTTTTGGAGAAATGTCTATTTAGTTCTTTGGCCCATTTTTTGATTGGGTCGTTTATTTTCCTGGAGTTGAGCTGTAGGAGTTGCTTGTATATTTTTGAGATTAGTTGTTTGTCGGTTGCTTCATTTGCTATTATTTTCTCCCATTCTGAAGGCTGTCTTTTCACCTTGCTAATAGTTTCCTTTGATGTGCAGAAGCTTTTAAGGTTAATTAGGTCCCATTTGTTTATTTTTGCTTTTATTTCCAATATTCTGGGAGGTGGGTCATAGAGGATCCTGCTGTGATGTATGTCGGAGAGTGTTTTGCCTATGTTCTCCTCTAGGAGTTTTATAGTTTCTGGTCTTACGTTTAGATCTTTAATCCATTTTGAGTTTATTTTTGTGTATGGTGTTAGAAAGTGGTCTAGTTTCATTCTTTTACAAGTGGTTGACCAGATTTCCCAGCACCACTTGTTAAAGAGATTGTCTTTAATCCATTGTATATTCTTGCCTCCTTTGTCGAAGATAAGGTGTCCATATGTGCGTGGATTTATCTCTGGGCTTTCTATTTTATTCCATTGATCAATATTTCTGTCTTTGTGCCAGTACCATACTGTCTTGATAACTGTGGCTTTGTAGTAGAGCCTGAAGTCAGGTAGGTTGATTCCTCCAGTTCCATTCTTCTTTCTCAAGATCGCTTTGGGGTTTAAATTTGTTTAAAGTTTGTTTTTGAGATGTTTTCCCTCTGACAAATATTTTTCTCCATAAAGGCATAACATTAAAAATGGAGAGCAGATTACGTTAGCAGATTTAAGGCTTAATTTAAATTCATTAACTTCTGGATGGGGATCCTTGGCCCTCCCAGTCTCTAGGCTTTATGTGTCTCCTGTGTTCCTGGTCTGCCTGCCATCCTGATGAACACTATGGGGCCTGAAGCGGACACTGTGGGCTGGGGTTTGCAACTTCATTAGGATTCTGCTGTCTGTAGTGTCCGGGACTGTGGACCTTGGGAAACTGAGCATCTTGATTTTCTCTTAGTTCCATCTTAAATATGGGGTATCCCCCTCACTCGGCCAAGCCGAGTCCCCTTCACCTGTGGTGAAGGAGAGCTGGGGAGCCCTCACCAAAGTCACCCCCCACGCCTAGCTCTCTGAGGGAGACGAGTCTGTAGGAGGAGTGCTGTGCATGGAGAAACCTCAGGAAGGGTCCCAGGCAAGTGAGCTGTCTTTCTGAGTGAATGTTGAGCTTCACAAACTGCTCCTCAGGAATCTGTTCTTTCCTTCTTTTCCAGGGCTTTATGGACAGCAGCCTGCCAACCAAGTCATCATTCGTGAGCGGTACCGAGACAACGACAGCGACCTGGCGCTGGGCATGCTGGCCGGAGCAGCCACAGGCATGGCCCTGGGGTCTCTGTTCTGGGTCTTCTAGAGTCTGTGGAACCTCGGCGTGCATAGCTTCTGATACCCCGTGTGCAATAATATGATTTGCAGGGCATTTCTGTTTGTTATAAATGTTTTTAGTAATAGGTTTAATAGTTCTTTTGAAAGTAGTGACAAAATGCTTATAAGTACAAAGAAGTACTGCAGAGAAAGCTTCGGACTGCT
>NW_011494663.1:21286-22798 GCF_000754665.1 Bison bison bison | reverse complement strand
AAGTTCACTGTCCCTAGTGACTTCATCCTGAGAGGAAATGCGTGCTCAGCATAAAGACGGGCTGAGATGTTTCATTTCCCTGGCTCCAGTTCTCATAGATGCCAATCTTTTGGTCACCTCGCTTAGGTAGTCCTAAATCAAGAAGTTAGGTGAGTTGGAAGGAACTTGTTCACTTTAACTGAAGTAAAATGTTTAGTCAGCATTTTATTTCCATGTGCACTTTTAAATAGTTGGCCGTTGATGTTGCACACATGCCAGTCTGCTTGTTTCTTAGCTCTGTGCATTTAATTTCTTGAGTTAACTTCAAGGTTAGAGTTAAAGAGAAGGGAGAGATGAGCGACTGTGTTTCAGATCAACATTCATGAAGTGGGCCGGACCGGGATGCAAGATCTGGATCGTGGGAGAAGTTCCTGCCATTGATACAGAATGACCCACGTTTGTTTTCTACATTAGTTGTGATTCTGTGCGATCTTTTTCTCCTTCCCAAGTTTATAGACACCGGCATGGAATGCAGTTCCATTTTTTTTCCCCTCGGGTTGGTATTTTCTTTTCTCTTCTGATTGCTTGCCTGTCTCCAGTATTCTGTTGTGTCCTCTGAACCAGTTTTTCCCTGTATATGCAAATTGTATGTTTATAAGTGAAAATGTTAATACATTAAATGATTGTTAACCTTAAAGCATATTTCACTGACTTCTATTGTTTTTTTAAATTCAGTTTATTTAAACTATAAAGATAAAAACAGTTCATGCATTTCTCCCATTCCCCACTATCTCCTCTGGCAAACACTGATCTGTTTTTTTAAAAAATTATTTTGTAGTAACACAGCTTTTTCTGCTGCATCACAGGCAATAGGAATGCCATTTCTTGAGCTTTCCCTAAGTGCTAGGGAATGTATTGTCACATCAGAAAACAATAACTCGTTAAATTCCTGTCTTAACTCTGTAAAGGAGGTATTTATCCTGGTTACACTGAGTGATACTGAGGCTCAGAAGTTAACATTCTTTTCTTGAGAGCACAGTTACCTTCCTCAACTTGGCAGTGTGGGTTCGGTAACTTTTCAGATATCTTTGGGTACGACTTTGTGTTTTTGTTGTTTTGTTTTAAAAAATTATTTAAAATTTTCTTTTGTTTCTGAATTACTCTCCTCTGGGCTTTTATGTCTATCTCCTCTGTTGCAGACCTCCATTAAGTTGTGATGTGTGGTTGCCTGTCATAGTTTAAGGTGAGGAATCTTCATCTGAAAGCTCTGAGTCTCTTGGTTTCATTTCTTCAGAGAATAATTCTCTAGTATTTTACCTGGGGACAGTTATTTCTGGGTATGGGGGAGGGGTGACATTCACACAGACTTTGTAAGCTGTTTTACTTTTCAGCTGGACTTCATTCTCATCTTGTCATGCTGTCTCTGGCTCTTTTTTTTTTTTTTAATATTTTAGTTGTTTTTGAATAGGTGACATACACACACACACACACACACACACACACACACATGCACATACATACATACATACATGT
>NW_011494663.1:20309-21186 GCF_000754665.1 Bison bison bison | reverse complement strand
ATTTCCATATCAGCACATAAGGAATTTGCCCATTCATACCCTTTTATTGGGTTGGCCAAAAAGTTCGTTTGGGTTTTTCCCTAAAATGCTATGAAAAACCTGAACAAAGGTTTTGACCAGCCCAGTACTTTCACTTAACAAGGAGTGAAGTATATTGTTCAAAAGTGGCTCATCTCAGTGTGGGGCTCGTGGAGGTATTGTGCTTTTCTTGACCTTGTGGAACTAGTGGATGACAAGGTTATTTGGAGCATATCTGGAGCTTCTCCATTGGTTGGTGCCTCCAGGGTCACACCAACACCTGAGACTGGGAGTTGGAGAATGGTGTGCACAGAGGCTGACTGCTGTGATAAGCCATCTCAGGGGCTGAAGGCCAAAATCTCTATTGCTCAAGTCTGCATCCGTGAGGCCTGTGTGGGAGCAAGACTTTTGCTCCTGGTAGTCATGTGGAGATAAGGGCTGCTTCCGTCTGGCACCTTGGAGTCCTCAGGGAGCTTCTGCATCCCGCTGGAAGACAATGGGGAGGATCCCTTCCCAGCTTGGCAGTGGTGCTCAATCTTCTCTCATTCCAGTGGTGAGAGCTAGTCACATGGCCCTAATGCCATGCAAGGGGTTTGCTGCTGCTGCTACTAAGTAGCTTCAGTGGTGTCTGACTCTGTGTGACCCCATAGACAGTAGCCCACCAGGCTCCCCTGTCCCTGGGATTCTCCAGGCAAGAACACTGGAGTGGGTTGCCATTTCCTTCTCCATTGCAGGAAAGTGAAAAGTGAGAGTGAAGTCACTCAGTCGTGTCCAACTCTTTGCGACCCCGTGGACTGCAGGCTACCAGGCTCCTCCATCCATGGGATTTTCCAGGCAAGAGCACTGGAGTGGGGTGCCA
>NW_011494663.1:19532-20209 GCF_000754665.1 Bison bison bison | reverse complement strand
CACATACATACATACATAGATTTAGAATGAAAAAGATTCACTAAAGGGTCTTCTGTCTGCCCATTTCCTACCTTCCTTTTGCTTAACTACTCATACTGGTTTATTTATCCTTTGTGAGTTTTTCTTCATGCATATATAAACTAGTACAAAGATAAATTCTTATTTTCCTGCCTTTTTTTTTTTTAATGAAAACAGATAGTATATACACCAGTGGTAGTCAGACTTTTTAGTCTCAGGATCCTTCTATAGGATTAAAGTTTTGAGGCCTCCCGAGAACTCTTTAAGGTGAGTTATATCTATCATTATTTACTATATTAGATAATAAAATTGAAAAATTTAAAAACTTTACAAAATGGTAAACCCATTGTATTTGAGAAATAGACTTTATAAAAAATATTTTCCAATACAAAATCAGTGAGGCCAAGTGTTTTATATTTGAAAGATTTTAGCATCTGGCTTAATAGCTGGATTTGTTTATCTGCTTATGCAGTCAGTCTGGTTTTTTTGGTTTTGATTGAAGGATAGAAGGAAATAAGGCCTCATGTAGACACAGAGTTGGAGAACCTTGCAGACCCTCTGAAAGGGTCTTTTGCACCCTCAGGGATCCTTGTATCATACCTTGAAAACTGCTGATATATGCTGTTTTATCCATTTTTTCACTTAACATATCTGAGGTA
>NW_011494663.1:18929-19432 GCF_000754665.1 Bison bison bison | reverse complement strand
ACCCCGTGGACTGCAGGCTACCAGGCTCCTCCATCCATGGGATTTTCCAGGCAAGAGCACTGGAGTGGGTTGCCATTGCCTTCTGCAAGGGGTCTAATGCTAATGCTAATGCTAAGTCATTTCAGTAGTGTCCGACTCCGCGCAACCCCATAAACGGCAGCCCACTAGGACTGCAGCCTACCAGGCTCCTCCATCCATGGGATTTTCCAGGCAAGAGTACCGGAGAGGGGTGCCATTGCCTTGGGGAGGTGTAAATCTGAGCTCAGGAAGAAGTTGCCCTGGCTGCAGCTGCTGATGAGCCAGAGTAAATGGTAATTACTGATGGTCAACTATCCTTAACACTCAGTGGAAGTCAGATTTCTATTAACCCTCACTTGTACAGCATTTACTGGTTAATAAGAAGGAAAGTTATGACCAACCTAGATAGCATATTAAAAAGCAGAGACATTACTTTGCCAACAAAGGTTTATCTAGTCAAGGCTATGGTTTTTCCTGTGGTCATG
>NW_011494663.1:18534-18725 GCF_000754665.1 Bison bison bison | reverse complement strand
TGCAAGGAGATCCAACCAATCCATTCTGAAGGAGATCAGTCCTGGGTGTTCTTTGGGAGGAATGATGCTAAAGCTGAAACTCCAGTACTTTGGCCTCCTCATGCGAAGAGTTGACACATTGGAAAAGACTCTGATGCTGGGAGGGATTGGGGGCAAGAGGAGAAGGGGACGACAGAGGATGAGATGGCTGG
>NW_011494663.1:12117-18434 GCF_000754665.1 Bison bison bison | reverse complement strand
GGAGTTGGTGATGGACAGGGAGGCCTGGCGTGCTACAATTCATGGGGTCGCAAAGAGTCAGACACGACTGAGTGACTGAACTGAGCTGACAGTGGACAGTTGCAAATTACATGTAAATCGTTGGTTCATGTAATGCAGATGTTGTTTCATCACAATTTTTTTGTTGCTTCATTATTTCTTTGCCTTCTTACCAATTGATTGGCAGGTTTGCACCTAGAGAAAGACATTCACCCTTTCCAAAAAGGAATATAGTCATTACATCCATTCTTTAATACATTAAATTTATTCAGTCTATTAAATATTCACTGAGCATCATGGCAGGTTATATCCTGGCTCCTCACTATTTCCGCTCCCCTGATTCTCTGTGAGTTACACATTCTTGCCTGTTGCTCTGTTATTTTTGGGGTCTCTTCTTGCACTGGGAAGAATGGACCTCCGTACCTCACTTGAGATGTGGGGTGTGGTGATTTTTGGCTTAGAAACATTGAGGTCCAAACTCTTGTGCCCAGGGGCTGATGAGAAATGCGTGTTCCTGGGACTCAAGCACAAAGTCCTGAGGGGGTCCAGGGTGGGCTGGAGTCTGCACTTTCAGCAGCCCCCAGGGGATTCTGTCCAGCCTTGACTTTTCCCCGGTCTTAGCTTCCCAGTGCCCTACCTGACCTGAACACTTCTGCCTTCCTCTCCTCTACAAGGAGCATCTTCCCTCCTGCAATCTTCAGTGCCTGCTGACAACCTAGGAAGCTTTTCTCCCCTTTCCAGCTCTGATGAGAGGAGTGACACAGTGGGACACAGTGAGGGATGGGTGCCTGGCACTGGCTTTGCGTGTCTGTCTGGCCTTTTCTCTGCCTGGCTGATGGGAAGTTAAATCAGAAGTGCTTCCCTGTGGGCCCTAGGAGGGCTGGTGACATTGTGCCCTCCAGGTGATGCAGTGGACCTGGTGTGCTCTTCAGCCTCTCAGGCAGGGCCTGCCTGGTTCTTTCAGTTACCCATCAGAGGCCAGGTGAGCACTGCCTAGGCAGGGAATACATCCTGGGTGCAATGGGTGACTGAGGCCTAAAGTTTCTGCAGGGAGGTGTCCTGGGCAATGTGCCATGGAGGCTGTTTATCCCAGTTTCAGCCACCTCACCTGTCCAAATAGGTACGGCAGGTACAAGGACAGGCTATAACCACCCCACAGACACGCAGTAGGGACCACATGCAGGACTTGGGGCCAGCACTGTGGGAACATAGACAGCATGGGCTCTGCAAGTCTCAGCTACTTCTTCCAAACTGAAAGTTGCTCAGTCTTGTCTGACTCTGTGACCCCATAGACTATACAGTTCATAGAATTCTCCAGCCCAGAATACTGGATTGCGTAGCTGTTCCCTTTTCCAGGGGTTCTTCCCAACCCAGGTATTGAACCCAGGTCTCCCACATTGCAGGCCGATTCTTTACCAGCTGAGCCACCAGAGAAGCCCACTTCTTCCATAAAGTAAGGGTAATAGTGGAAGTTCCATCCCAGAGGACACAGTGTTAACACACCCATCCCTTCTCTTTCATTCCGCTCCTAAACCGTGGGGATGGGAACCTATTAGAAACACCTTCTCAGCCTCAGCTCAGAAACTTGAGTCACCAGCTGGCCTTTAAATTGATTCCACCACATGTTCAGATCTTGAGAATCACCGGTCTAGAGTAGACTCGTTCACATCCTCTCTTCCTCCTCCCTCATGCTCTTTCTCTCCACCTTGGGAGCAGCTGCACTTCTTCCTTGCCACAGCTGGTTCTGAAAGTCACCACTGGGTGTCAGAGCAGCTCCAGGAATGTCCCTGCTGTCACAGCTGCTCTCAGGTCCTTCCAATGTCTGCTGTGTCTCCTGGGGCTTCCCAGACTTAGTCCAGAAGAGGAAGTTCTTGGATTAGGGCATGGGGTTGATTGCAGTATCCCCCTGAACCTTGTCAGGGTGAGGGCTTTGCCCTGTTCTTTCCTCTGTGTGAATCGGCTCAAGCCCACTCAGAACCTACCCTCCCATGTGCTCAGCAAACTCCTGCACCCTGCTCAGTGCCAGGCACAGTCCTGAGCCAGACAGATAAGGCTGCCACCTTGTGGAGCCTGCAAGGACTCAGCAACCACCCTGCCAGCCAACCAGCCAGGGTGAGGGATAAGGAGGGCTGACAGGGTAGTGGGCACATGAAGAGAGTAGCTAGGCTACTGGAGGTGTGGACACAGTGTGGTCAGGGGATGTGGCCAAAGAGGTTTGGCAAGTGGAGGTCGTCAGTATCTTGACATGCTTCAGTGGAAAATGGAGAGGGCGGGAGTATTGGTTTGGGACAAGGCCTGCACACAGACTGCATCCCCCCCACCCCCACCCCAGCTCTCCATCCCCAAGCCCCTATCTCAGGGGCCTGGTCTCAGGCATTAGGGCTATCAGCCAGCTCTGAAGCTCCTCTTCCTCTTTGGGGATTAAGCGTCTGAGCACACCAGGTGATGTAAGCTGAGCATTTTTGAGAGTGCAGTGCATGTGGGCTTCATCTACTTTGAGACCCTCACCAAGGGGGCTGTGGCAGATGAGGATGAGAGGTCCAGGGGCCACGTTTTGGCCTCAGGGGGAGGCACAAGGAGATGCTCAGCCTTGCACACACAGTTTGTATGTGCTCTCCAGATGGCACCCTCAAGGTGCACTCCACATTTAAAGTTGGAAGTGGTTATTACCATTGTTGTTATTTGCTGCCAGGGTCGAGTCTGGACCTGAGTTGCACCCACTCTGAGTGTCTGGGCCAGGCTGTCCCTGGCACCTGTGTGCCATGTATCACAAGGTCTGTAAGAAAGCCCTGATCACCAGTGCAGGGAGGCAAGGGCCTGCTCAGTGACCAGGAAGGAGAGCCCTGGAGAGAGATGTACCCAGCTGTTTCCTTTCCTGCCCTCCTCCCCTCTGAAGCCTCAGCACTCTCATTTGTAGAAGGGGGACATGGCAGCAGCTGCCCCAGAGCTAACATGCAGGACACTCTTAAAGAGTGTCCAGCATAGGTGAACACCCATAGGTGAGCAGCTCTTAGGACTGCTTTCACAGGTGAGGACATTGAAGCCCAGGAAGGTAACACAGTCAGGACTCCTGTGACTGTCCCCTCTCCTAGAACTGGGTTCTAGCATGTACTTGTGGCTGACATAGATCTAGGTGCTTAGCAGTGGTGGAATTCACTAACATTTGGTGAATATTCAGGAATTAACAGAAGCGTCTTACTAGACCAACACTTGGGCCAACGAGTGACCACGCTGTTGAAGGAGTGACGTCAGCTGGTCCTGGACTGGAGCGGCCAGTGTGGACAGAGTATAGACAGTGTAGACTGACTGGCCAGTTTTTCCAGACTACATCATGAAGCAGCAGGAGACCTGGTATCAAGTAATGGGAAAGACCTCTGGTCGCATAACTATGGAGTCCTCAGGCACTGCAGACTTCCCATTTCCCACAGGATTCAGGCTGTGCACCCTCCCAGCACTGCTCTGCCCCAAGCCTCCCTTCTTTTCAGCCACAGGGGGGCTTCCGGCTTCTCATCCTTTGCATTCACTGTTCCCCCTGCATGGACACTGTTCCCTGCCCCAGTGTCACCCCCCAACCCCTCTTCACTCTTTGCACTTGCTGTTCCTACCCCTTGGACATTCCCTGCCCCAGTGTCCCCCCACCCTTCTTCACTCACTGTCTTCCCAGCGTGGACATTGCTCCCTACCCAGTGTCTTCCCACTCCCCACCCTATTCTGCCTCCCTCATAGCACGCATCTGCTCCCCAGTTAGTTGCAGCTCATCTTTCAACTCTCAACCAAAAGAGCACTTTCTCAGGGAACCCCACCTCCTGCCCCGACCTTGGAGACAAGCATCTCATTTCTCTTATGGTGCTTTCCTTTTCTTCACCACTCCTCTGGGGCTCCTCCTTCAATACATGTATATTTTTTTAATTATTCAAATAAGACTCTCAGTCACTGAGTGGAATTTATCTCTGTTCCTTTTCTAGCTTCAGGCCTCCTGTGGTGGTTGGGGGACTGGAGATACTGAATGAATGAACTTGCATTTGTTTATATCTCAGTTTTCTTCCTATCACTTGCAAGAGGAAGTCACCAGAGACAAGAGCCCACCATGGCATTGAGGCACTCTGAGGAAATTTAAAGAAGCCTTCTTGAAAGGGGATCTTTGGGATCTCCATTCATGAGGACTGCCCACATGGGGGGCTTAGTCCCCACAATGCCAGACTTGTGTGTGGTCCAACTTTCTTCCATGCCCACTGCATGGCCCCCTTCCAGTCTGGAAATAGCTGGCATTGCCTCTATGGGGAGGCCAACCTTTGCCTTCTAATAGGAGAGTTTACTTATATTTAAAGAAATTTACTTCAATGAAGGATTTACTTCTTCCATTTGCCTATTTGTTTTACCTGTGTCTTACATATATTTTGTTCCTCCCTTATTTTTTGTGTATGTTTAGTTGGTTTTTTGGTATTGTACATTTTGATTCCTTTCTTTTTTTACTTTTCTGTATAATTTTTAGTTATTTTAAAGTGGTTACCTTTAACAATTAACAACCATTAACCATTGTTTCAATTAAACAAATTTTATTTGAATAATATCAACAGTATCAACAATATAGAAATACTCTGCTTGTATACCTTGCCATCCCTTACATTTTAAATCATTATTGTTACAGATTACATCTTCATATATTATTTTCTCATTGATGTTGATTTTTAATTATTGCTTTATGTAGTTGTCTTTTAAATCATATAAGAAAAAAAGAGAAATTACAAACTCAAAGTGCAATAACATCAGCCTTACAAAGGCTGACTACATTTACCTATGTAGTCACCTTTGCCATTGTTTTTCGTTTCTTCTAACTTTGAGTTAATGTTTATGGTCTTTTCATATCAGCATGAAGGACTCTCTTAGCATCTCTGGTAGTATAGGTCTACTTGTAATTCAGTCCCTCAGTTTTTATTCATCTGAAAATGTCTTAATTTCACTTTCATTTTTGAAGGATAGTTTGCTGGATATAAAATTATTGACTGACAGTTCTTTTCTTTCAGGACTTTAAATATGCCATCCAACGTCTTCTGGCCTCCATGGTACAGGTGGAATATCAGCTGTTAATCTTATTGAAAATCTCTTGTACCTGATGAGTCTGTATTAAGCATTAAGCATTCTTTATGTTTGGCCTTTGATAACTTACTGTAATGTGAGTTGGTGTGGATGTCTTATTCAGCTTGGTATTTGTTGAGCAACTTGAATGTGTATATGCATCAGCAGCTTTGGGAAGTTTTTGGCTATTATTTCTTAAGAATTCTTTCTGCTCCATATTGTTCCTTTCCATCTTCTCCTGAAACTCTGTTATGCATATGTTGGCATTTTTGATGCTATTATACAAGTCACTCAAGCTTATTAATTATTCTCCATTCTTTTTTCTTTCTGTTCCTTTAGTGCAGTTCAATTCAGTCGCTCAGTCATGTCCGACTCTTTGCGACCCCATAGACTGCAGCATGCCAGGCTTCCATGTCCATCACCAACTCCCAGAATCAGTGATGCCATCCAACCATCTCATCCTCTGTCATCTCTTGAAGGCATCTTCCTGCCTTCAATCTTTCCCAACATCGGGATCTTTTCCGATGAGTCGGTTCTTCACATCAGGTCTCCAAAGTATGGGAGTTTCAGCATCAGTCCTTCCAAAGAATATTCAGGACTGATTTTCTTTAGGATGTACTTGTTTGATCTCCCTGAAGTCCAAGGGACTTTCAAGAGTCTTCTCCAACACCACATTTCAAAAGCATCAATTCTTTGGTTCTTAGCTTTCCTTATCATCCAACTCTCATATCCATATGAGAGCTGGAAAAACCATGGCTTTCACTAGATGGACCTTTGTTGGCAAAGTAATGTCTCTGCTTTATAATATGCTGTCTAGGTTTGTCATAGCTTTTCTTCTAAGGAGCAACTGTCTTTTAATTTCTTGGCTGCAGTCACCATCTGCAGTCATTTTGGAGCCCCTCAAATTAAATCTCTCACTGTTTTCATTGTTTCCTCATCTATTTGCCATGAAGTGATGGGATCAGATGCCCTGATCTTCATTTTTTGAGTGTTGAGTTTTAATTCAACTTTTCCACTCTCCCCTTTCACTTTCATCAAGAGGCTCTTTAGTTCTTCTTTGCTTTCTGCCATAAGGGTGGTGTCATCTGCATATCTGAGGTTATTGATATTTCTCCCGGCAGTCTTTATTCCAGCTTGTGCTTCATCCAGCCCAGGTTTTCTCATGATTTACTCTGCATATAAGTTAATAAGCAGGATAACAAAATACAGCCTTGATGTACTCC
>NW_011494663.1:7632-11565 GCF_000754665.1 Bison bison bison | reverse complement strand
TTTAGGGTTTGAAATAGCTCAACTGGAATTCCATCATCTCCACTAGCTTTGTTTGTAGTAATGCTTCCTAAGGTCCATTTGACTTCACATTCCAGGATGTCTGGCTCTAGGTCAGTGATCACACCATCGTGATTATCTGGGTCTTGTAGATCTTTTTGGTATATTTCTTCTGTTCCGTAGATGGGTTCAATTCAGTTGCCATATCTCCAGGTTCATTGGTTCTTTCTTCTGCCTGCTTACATCTTCTGTTGAAGACCTCTAGTGATTTTTGTTTCAGCCATTGTGCTTTTCAATTCCAGAATTTTGGTTTGACTCCTTTTTAATAATTGTATCTGTTGATATTCTGAATTTGCTCACATAGTTGTATTTGATTTCCTTTGGTTCTTTCCCATGGTTTCCTTTAAGTCACTGATCATATTTAAGATAGTTTATTTAATGTTTTTGACTAATATTTCCTTCCATTGTCTGGGCTTCCTCAGGAATGGTTTCTGTCAAATACTTACTTTCCTGTGAATCGACTTTTCCTTTGTATGATTTGTAATTTTGTTGTTGGCGTTTGTGAGAGCTGGGCATTCTGAATATTATAATGTGTTTACTCTGGAAATTTGTTTCTTCCCTCTTTAAAGACTGCTGAGTTTAGTTCTTGAGGGCTGACCATCATCTAGTGACTTTTCTAAATACACACAAACGTGTATATATACACATATATATTAAGATAGATGACACTAAATGTAAGTAAGGAAATATATTTCTCCAAAAATGAGAATATCAGTTAACATAAAATTATAAAAAAGAATAAAACCAATGTTCTGGAAGTGAAAACCACAATAGCTGAAATGAAAATCACTAGAGTCATTCAACAGCAAATTTGAGTAGGCAGAAGAAAATGTTGATAACTATAAATCATAATTGTACATCCTTCCTTTTAGTTCTATTTACCTCTCCTATTTTAAAATGTTACTGTTTTTGATATAAGATGATTTCTGTTTTAGTCACCAAGTATAATTTATAAGTTATTTAGAGAGAAGTATAATCTATTGTATATATTTATATTTCTTCTCTTACTGTTTTTCTTTTTTATTTCTTCTTTGATCATTTCCTTAATGTTTGAAGTATTGCAAGTACTATGGCACCCCACTCCAGTACTCTTGCCTGGAAAATCCCATGGACAGAGGAGCCTGGTAGGCTGCAGTCCATGGGGTCGTGAAGAGTCAGACACGACTGAGCGGCTTCACTTTCACTTTTCACTTTCATGCACTGGAGAAGGAAGTGGCAACCCACTCCAGTGTTCTTGCCTGGAGAATCCCAGGGACGGGGAGCCTGGCGGGCTGCCATCTATGGGGTTGCACAGAGTCGGACACGACTGAGGCGACTTAGCAGCAGCAGCAGCAGCAGCCTTAGTCTATCTTTAAGTCTGTTTATGACAAATTATTTTAACTTTCTTTAATTTCCAAATACCTTTATTTCCTCTTTGTTCCTGAAAGATAATTTCACTAAATATAGAAAATTATATTTGGAATTATCTCAGCATTATGGCAGAGGAAGATGCTCTCTTTGTCTCTCTCTTTCAATCTATTAGCCAGCAAAACATACATAACTCAGCAAAGGTACCTCTGACCAACACACCATGATGCCAGAGAATAGGTAGATGGACTGGATACATAGAGGAGGTGGATCTGTGGAACAGTGGAGTTTGCCTGCAATCCTGGTCCCCTGGCTGAGGCTACTGAGCCCCAGCCCCAGGGAACCTGGTAGGAGTAGGGGGGGTGGTGCACAGGACTCTGGCCTCCTGGCTGCCTGTAGCCTTGGTAACTAGGTAATAGCAGCAGTAGGGCCTGGGACTCCCATCCCTCACAGTGGTAGAATCTGCAAACCTGACAATACCTGACACAGCAGAGGCTCCTGCGACCCTCCCACCCTCCCTCTCCCCTTGTGGAGTTGGAGCCTGTGACCCAGGAGATCATGGACATGGTGGTAGAGCCCACCATCTTGGCGCCCCAGGCAGCATGTCAGCAAGCTGGCAGCAGCCAAGCACCAATCACCCCAAAGCAGCGAACAGTGATAATGACTCTGGGTGATGCCTCTGAATGAGATGGTGGAGAGTTGGAAAGTGTGACTTGCAGTTAAGCAGAGGCTTCTCAGGTAAGAGAAACCAAGAACATATGTTCAGCTACTGGAAAGGAAAAGAAAGGCCCATAATTTCTAACCTGTTGAATACTTAGAATCATGTTTTTAAAAAAAGTTTTATCTAAAGTAGAAAGATATTCACTACTTTGGATATGCTGGTGAGGAACAAATTCTCTTTGCTTTACCAAAGAGACTGAAACTTAAAAAAAAAAACAAAAACAAATTCTAGAGCTGAAGAACTCAATAAATGAGATGAAGAATGCCTTAAAATCATTAAAACAGGGCAAACCTAATGGAAGAGAGAATTAGCTGAGCTTGAAGATAGAAATCTACAAATGATGCAAGCAGAATAGGAAAGAGATTTAAGGCCTAAAAAGACAGGAAATTCTACAAGAGCTATAAAACTCTTTTAGGAAAGAAAACATCATGGTAACGGGCATCCCAGAAAGAGAAAAGAGACAGAGGGAGGAAAGAGTTCCAAGAAATAATAGCTGAGACCTTCCGAAACTTGCAGGAAGGCTGAGAGGAGCAACTCCACGTTAAAGGTCAGGAGGGGCGGCTGTGAGGAGATAGCCCTCGTCCAAGGTAAGGAGCAGCGGTTGTGCTTTGCTGGAGCAGCTGGGAAGAGATACCCCACGTCCAAGGTAAGAGAAACCCAGGTAAGACAGTAGGTGTTGTGAGAGGCATCAGAGGACAGACACACAAACCATAATCACAGAAAACTAGTCAATCTAATCACATGGACCACAGCCTTATCTAACTCAATGAAACTAAGCCATGCCGTGTGGGGCCACCCAAGACAGGCGGGTCATGGTGGAGAGGTCTGACAGAATGTGGTCCACTGGAGAAGGGAATGGCAAACCACTTCATTATTCTTGCCTTGATAACCCCATGAACAGTATGGAAAGGCAAAATGATAGGATACTGAAAGAGGAACTCTCCAGGTCGGGAGGTGCCCAATATGCTACTGGAGATAAGTGGAGAAATAACTCCAGAAAGAATGAAGAGATGGAACCAAAGCAAAAACAATACCCATTTGTGGATGTAACTGGTGATAGAAGCAAGGTCCAATGCTGTAAAGAGCAATATTGCATAGGAACCTGGAATGTCAGGTCCATGAATCAAGGCAAACTGGAAGTGGTCAAACAGGAGATGGCAAGAGTGAACATCGACATGCTAGGAATCAGAGAACTGAAATGGACTGGAATGGGTGAATTTAACTCAGATGACCATTATATCTACTACTGTGGGCAGTAATCCCTTAGAAGAAATGGAATAGCCATCATGGTCAACAAAAGAGTCTGAAATGCAGTACTTGGATGAAATCTCAAAAAAGACAGAATGAACTCTGTTCATTTCCAAGGCAAACCATTCAATATCACAGTAATCCAAGTCTATGCCCCAACCAGTAATGCTGAAGAAGCTGAAGTTGAACGGTTCTATGAAGACCTACAAGACCTTTTAGAACTACACCAAAAAAAGATGTCCTTTTCATTATAGGGGACTGGAATGCAAAAGTAGGAAGTCAAGAGACACCTGGAGTAACAGGCAAATTTGGCCTTGGAATACGGAATGAAGCAGGGCAAAGGCTAATAGAGTTTTGCCAAGAGAACACACTGGTCATCGCAAACACCCTCTTCCAACAACACAAGAGAAGACTCTACACATGGACATCACCAGATAGTCAACATCGAAATCAGATTGATTATATTCTTTGCAGCCAAAGATGGAGAAGCTCTATACAGTCAGCAAAAACAAGACCAGGAGCTGATTGTGGCTCAGATCATGAACTCCTTATTGCCAAAT
>NW_011494663.1:3433-6339 GCF_000754665.1 Bison bison bison | reverse complement strand
GATGGGGAAACAGTGTCAGACTTTATTTTTTGGACTCCAAAATCACTGCAGATGGTGATTGCAGCCATGAAATTAAAAGATGTTTTCTCCTTGGAAGGAAAGTTATGACCAACCTAGATAGCATATTCAAAAGCAGAGACATTACTTTGCCAACTAGGTCCGTCTAGTCAAGGCTATGGTTTTTCCAGTGGTCATGTATGGATGTGAAAGTTGGACTGTGAAGAAAGCTGAGTGCCGAAGAATTGATGCTTTTGAACTGTGGTGTTGGAGAAGACTCTTGAGAGTCCCTTGGACTGCAAGGAGATCCAACCAGTCCATTCTGAAGGAGATCAGTCCTGGGTGTTCTTTGGAAGGACTGACGCTAAAGCTGAAACTCCAATACTTTGGCCACTTCATGCAAAGGGTTGTCTTATTGGAAAAATCTCTGATGCTGAGAGGGATTGGAGGCAGGAGGAGAAGGGGGCGACAGAGGATGAGATGGCTGGATGTCATCACCGACTCAATGGACATGAGTTTGGGTGATCTCCGGGAATTGGTGATGGACAGGGAGGCCTGGCCTTCTGCGATTCATGGGGTCTCAAAGAGTCGGACACAACTGAGTGACTGAACTTATTGACTCCCAAACTTGGGGAAGTAATTGAATAGTCCATGAAGCTAAGATAATACCTAATTACCTCAATGCAAAAAGACTTTTTCCAAGACACATTATATTACAATTATCAATATAAATTACAAAGAAATTTTGAAGGCAGCCAGGGACCAAAGGATGGTAGCCTACAGAGGAACCTCCATTAGACCATCAGCAGATTACTCAGCAGGAACTCTACAGGAAAGGAGGGAGTGAAATGACATTCTCAAAATATTGAAAGACTAAAACTGTCATCCAAAAATATTCTACTTCAGCAAAATTTTCCTTTAGATGTGAAAGAGAAATTAGGGCATTCAGAGATGAATAGAAACTGAGAGTTCATCAAAACTAGATTTATAAGAAAAATTTAAAGTAACTTTCCTATGAGTGATGAAAAGGCAAAAGTACCCAAACTTTGAGTAAGGTGATAGATAGAATCAGAAAATTTCAACTCTTCCTCAGAATAGGTTTTTTAAACACTTTATCAGAGCATAAAAGCTAAAGGAAGAAAGGCAGAAAAAATAACTATAGCTTCTTAAATTTGATAACAAACTCACAACATAAAAAGGAATAATTTGAGACAACAAAAAAGCCAAAGGGGAAAAGGAAAATGATGAAACCCAAATAGGCAAATGAAGACAAATTGCTGTCAGCAGCAAAAGAACTGTTTCATCTGTAAGACGTTTTATACAAACCTTATGCCTGCAATGCGGGAGACCTGGGTTCAATCCCTGGGTTGGGAAGATCCCCTGGAGAAGAAAATGGCAACCCACTCCAGTATTCTTGCCTGGAAAATCCCATGGACAGAGGAGCCTGGTGGGCTACAGTCCACGGGATAGCAAAGAGTCAGACACGACTGAGCGACTTCACTTTTTCACCTTATGGTAACCACAGAACATAACTTAGAGCAGAGACATGAAATACAGAAAAAGAGGAAACTAAAAAGACAATCACAGAAAAAGACCAAACCAAAATAGTAGACAGAAAAAGAAAAGAAGCAATGGAGATACAGAGCAACCAAAAAACATAAAATGGCAGTACTGATCCCTCACATAGCAATAATTACTCTATGTAAATGAAATGAATTAACAAATCAGAAGACACAGCATTAGACCTAATTAATGCTGCCTTCAGGAAACTCACCTCAGTTCTAAAGACAAATATAGGCTCAAAGTGGAGGGATGAAAGATGATACTCCAAGCAAATGGCAGCCTAAAAACACCAGGTTTAGTTATTCTTGTATCAGGCAAAACAGACTTCACACCAAAAAAGGTAAGAAGAGATGAAAATGAACAGTATATAAAAATAAAGGAGAAAATTCAATAAGAAGACATAACAGTGATTAATATATATGCACCCAACATAAAAGCACCAAAATATATACAAAAAATTTTAACACATTTAAAGAGAAATTTACAGCAGCACAATAACACTAGGGGACTTTAACACTCTAGTTACATCAATGGATTGCTCATTCGGACAGAAAGTCAACAGTGAAACAACAGCCTTAAATGAAGCATTAGATGAGATGAGCTTAATAGGTTTATACAGAACATTCCATCTAAATGCACCCTAATACACATTCTTCTCAAGTGCCTATGGAACATGCTCAAGAGCAATTCCTATCTTGCAACACAAAACTAATCATTTAATTAGAAATCATATCAATCTTTTCTGTTCACAGTGTTATGAAACTAGAAATAGACTATAAGGGGAAAAATAATCAACTATAAGCTGGAAAAATCACAAATATGTGGAGACTGAACACCATGCTACTGAACAGCTATTGAGTAAAAAATCAAAGGCTAAATCTACATTTCCTGAAGACAAGTGAAAATGAAAATACAACATAGGAAAAAAATCTATGGGATGCAGCAAAAAATGGTACTAGGAGGGAAGTTTATAACAGTCTAGGCCTACAATAAGAAATAAGCAAAATTTTAAGTAAACAATCAGTACTCTTGCCTGGAAAATCCCACGGACGGAGGAGCCTGGTAGGCTGCAGTCCATGAGGTTGCGAAGAGTTGGACAGGACTGAGCGACTTCCCTTTCACTTTTCATTTTCATGCATTGGAGAAGGAAATGGCACTCCACTACAGTACTCTCGCCTGGAAAATCCCACGGACGGAGGAGCCTGATAGGCTGCAGTCCATGGGGTTGTGAAGAGTCGGACACTGCTGAGCGACTTCCCTTTCATTTTCACTTTCATGCATTGGAGAAGGAAATGGCAACTCACTCCAGTGTTCTTGCCTGGAGAATCCCAGGGACGGGGGAGCCT
>NW_011494663.1:0-1299 GCF_000754665.1 Bison bison bison | reverse complement strand
ACATCAGTGTCTCTTTTGCTGTCTCGTACACCGGGTTATTGTTACCATCTTTCTAAATTCCATATATATGCATTAGTATACTGTATTTATGTTTTTCCTTTCTGGCTTACTTCACTCTGTATAATAGGCTCCAGTTTCATCCACCTCATTAGAACTGATTCAAATGTATTCTTTTTAATGGCTGAGTAATACTCCATTGTGTATATGTACCACAGCTTTCTTATCCATTCATCTGCTGATGGACATCTAGGTTGCTTCCATGTCCTGGCTATTATAAACAGTGCTGCGATGAACATTGGGGTATACGTGTCTCTTTCAATTCTGGTTTCCTCGGTGTGTATGCCCAGCAGTGGGATTGCTGGGTTGTATGGCCAGTCTATTTCCAGTTTTTTAAGGAATCTCCACACTGTTCTCCATAGTGGCTGTACTAGTTTGCATTACCACCAGCAGTGTAAGAGGGTTCCCTTTACTCCACACCCTCTCCAGCATTTATTGCTTGTAGACTTTTGGATAGCAGTCATTCTGACTGGCATGAGATGGTACCTTATTGTGGTTTTGATTTGCATTTCTCTGATAATGAGTGATATTGAACATCTTTTCATGTGTTTGTTAGCCATCTGTATGTCTTCTTTGGAGAAATGTCTGTTTAGTTCTTTGGCCCATTTTTTGATTGGGTTGTTTATTTTTCTGGAATTGAGCTGCAGGAGTTTCTTGTATATTTTTGAGATTAATTCTTTGTCAGTTGCTTCATGAATTAACATAGGTGTACATATGTCTCTTCCCCCTTGAATCTCTCTCCCACCTCCCTAGGTTCCCACCTCTTTAGGTTATTACAGAGACCCAGTTTGAATTCCCTGAGTCACACAGCAAATTCTCATTGGCTGTCTGTTTACATATGTTGGTGTATATGTTTCCATGCTACTGTCTCAATTTATCTCACCCTCTCTCTCTTCTCCCTGACCCTTGTCCATAAGTCTGTTCTCTATGTCTGCATCTCCATTGCTGATCTGCAAACAGCTTCATCAGTACCATCCTCCTAGATTCCATGTATATGTGTTAATATATGATATTTGTTTTTCTCTTTCTGACTTACTTCACTCTGTATCATAGGCTCTAAGTTCATCTACCTCATTAGAACTGACTCAAATGCATTCCTTTTTATGGCTGAGTAGTATTGCATTGTGTATATGTACAGCAGCCTCTTTATCCACTCATCTGGCAATGGACATTTAGGTTGCTTCCATGTCCTAGCTATTGTAAGTAGTGCTGCAATGAACAGTGGGGTACAGGTGTCTTTTT
>NW_011494662.1:505210-506567 GCF_000754665.1 Bison bison bison | reverse complement strand
ACTCTGATGCTGGGAAGGATTGGGGGCAGGAGGAGAAGGGGACGACAGAGGATGAGATGGCTGGATGGCATCACTGACTCGATGGACGTGAGTCTGAGTGAACTCCGGGAGTTGGTGATGGACAGGGAGGCCTGGCGTGCTGCGATTCATGGGGTCGTAAAGAGTCAGACATGACTGAGTGACTGATCTAGGTTGGTCATAGCTTTTCTTCCAAGGAGCAGCATCTTTTAATTTCATGGCTGCACCTACCAGCTGCAGTGATTTTGAGCCCAAGAAAATACTCTGTCACTGTTTCCATTGTTCCCCCATCAATTTGCCATGAAGTAATGAGACCAGATGCCATGATCTTAGTTTTCTGAATGCTGAGTTTTAAGCCAGCTTTTTCACTCTTCCCTTTCACTTTCATCAAGAGGCTCTTTGATTACTCTTCACTTTATGCCATAAGGGTGGTATAATCTGCATGTCTGAGGTTATTGATATTTCTCCTGGGAATCTTGATTCCAGCTTGGGTTCATGAACCCCAGAATTTCACATGATGTACTCTGAATAAAAGTTAAATAAGCAGGGAAACAGTATGCAGCCTTGACATAGTCCTTTCCCAATTTGGAACCAGTCTGTTTTTCCATGTCTGGTTCTAACTCTTTCTTCTTGACCTGTATACAGATTTCTCAGGAGGCAAGTAAGGTGGTCTGGTATTCCCATCTCTTGAAGAAGTTTCCACAGAGTAGTGATCTACACAGTCAAAGACATTGGAGTTATCAATAAATAGAAGTAGATGTTTTCCCGGAATTCTCTTGTTTTTTCTATGATCCAACAGATGTTGGCAATTTAATCTCTGATTCCTCTGCCTTTTCTGAAACCAGCTTGAGCATCTGGAAGTTCATGGCTCAGGTACTGCTAAAGCCTGGCTTGGAGAATTTTGAGCATTACTTTGCTAGCATGTGAAGTGAAGTGAAGTCACTCAGTCGAGTCCGACTCTTTGCGACTCCATGGAATGTAGCCTACCAGGCTCCTCCGTCCATGGGATTTTCCAGGCATGAGTGCTGGAGTGGATTGCCATTTCCTTCTCCAGGGGATCTTCCCAACCCAGAAATTGAACCCAGGTCTCCCGCATTGCAGGCAGATGCTTTACTGTCTGAGCCACCAGGGAAGCTACCCCTGCTAGCATGTGAGATGAATGCAATTGTTCAGTAGTTCGACATTCTTTGGCATTGCCCTTCTTTGGGATTGGAATGAAAACTGACCTTTTCCAGTCCTGTGGCCACTGCTGAGTTTTCCAAATTTGCTGGCATATTGAGTGCAGCACTTTCACAGCATCATCTTTCAGGATTTGAAATAGCTCAAATGGAATTCCATC
>NW_011494662.1:501224-503094 GCF_000754665.1 Bison bison bison | reverse complement strand
TGGGTCTTAGAACTTTCTTAACAACGGGAGAATTTCTTTGGATAATTGTTCTGCAGTTTGTGGGTCGTCTGCTCAGATGCTCTGTGGTGGGGTTAATGGAGGAGGAGTGACCTCCTCTAAGAGGGCTTATGCTACAGGCTGCATGACCCAGGTAGCTGCACCCAGAGTCCCTGCCCCTGCAGCAGGCCACTGCTGACCCAGACCTCTGCAGAAGACTCAAACAGAGGTCTGGCTCCATCTCTGTGGGGTCTCTGGATCCTCGTGCACACAAGGTTTTGTTTGAGCCCTCCAGGCATCTCTGGTGGGTATGGGGTTTGATTGCAAACATGATTTCACCCCTCCTACAATCTTGCTGGGGCTTTTCCTTTGCCCTTGGATGATGGGTATCTTTTTTTGGTGGGATTCAACATTCTCCTGTCAATGGTTGATCAGCAGCAAGTTGTAATTTTGGAGTTCTCATGGGAGAAGATGAGCACATGTCCTTTTACTCCTCCAACTTGCCTGTCACTCCTAGCCCTTGCCCTCCTACCCCCTGGTCAACTCTCAGTCTCCTTTTGTGGAACCACAGATATCCCCTAGGCAAAAGGTCCTAAACACCTTTCTCTCTTCTTTGGGTTCCCTTCTTTTGAATGTTAACCAAGTCACTTTTGCCTTCAAATTAAGTTTTTAACATAGTTTTCAGTTTTTGTAGTTGGTCTCAATGGAAAAAGCTTCCTCTAAATTTCACTCTGACACAACCAGAGATAAAAGCCCACTTTCACTCACAAAGAAACAGGCCAAACATTCTGACCCGGGGCCTGAGGAGCCCTTAGCCCCACTCTTCTGACAGTATTGGTTTGTCTGGTAAACCCAAATTTTGAGCCCTTTCAGACTCTGAACTCAACTTCTTGGCATCAAATCTGGACTCTCATTAACTGTGGGTCCTTGGGAAAGTTACTTAGCTCCTTTATACCTCTTTTTCATCACTTGTAAAACATATATAACAGTTCACCCTGAGAACGAAATAATATGTTGATTAACATAATTAGACCAGTGTCTAGCATATTGTGAAAGTTGAAAAAAAATTAGCTTCTAATAATCTTTACTTGATTAACCTGGGGATAATATGGCTTAAACTATGACCTCAGCTTCTTTTATCTCTAGACCAGGGAAAACCAATGGAAGTGTGTAGTTAAGAGACTGATTTTGAAAATTAAATATGTAAACCACAGAGAGGCAGAGATGAAACTCTCCTCGAAGTATTAATGTATGTCTTACATCTCAAAGGAATAATCCTAGAATAGCGTTTTTTAGTAGTATGATAATCACAAACTATATCCAGGGGTATCAGCTTGCTTATCTGCAAAACAAGACTATTACAATGTCTGCTATGCCTGCTTCCAAGGCTGTTTTAAAGTCATAGATGTGAAAATACTTTAAAAATTATAAAGTACAGTGGGCATAGAGGTCTGATTTATTAATGCCATTTATCAGAAAATTCCTAAACTGTACTATAAAACAGGAAGAGCAGAGGTCAAGTTATAAGAAGTGTATGTACATGCGCGCACACACACACACACACACACACACACACACAGGATTTGCTTGCTGAAAAGAGAAGGAAAGATATGCCATTTGATTCAAATCTCTCTCGACTAGCGCTGCCTCAGCCATCCCCACTGCCAGCCACTCACCCTACAGTGGCTGAAGCACAGCCAGTCTCTCTCCCATTGGCTTATGGATACTGATGGGCCTGAAGCAGAGAAACTCAATTGTTCCAACGTTCTCAGCTGTCCCCAGGGGCCTGCAGCTGTCAGCAGAGTAATGAGAAAGAGGAACAAAGATGGAATAAGACTGGCACTATTTATGAGGCTTTGGCCATCCCTGCCCC
>NW_011494662.1:500273-501124 GCF_000754665.1 Bison bison bison | reverse complement strand
CCTGCCCCGACCCCTAACCACCTGACAAAGGGAGCAGGGTTGAAAGAACCACATTTTCCATTCCTCCAAGCCACACAAGTAAGTAGAGAACCAACCCAGCTTATTCTTAATTGGTGCCTGATGGGAGGACAAAAAGCTGACCCCACTGAAATGCTGCATCTGTTACATGAGTCCACAGCCTGAGAACCAAATCTAACAGATGTGCTCAAATAGTAGGGACCCCTCCCATGGACAGACACCCCTATCTTGGTGTCCCCCACAATTCTCTCCACCAGGGGCCTGGTCAGGTGATGAAAAACGTGACTCCCATCAGAAAGTCCTGTGGTCTCCAGCGTCGGAGCCTCCTCACACCCCTTAACTGCACACCAGGGAGCCCAGCCCAACCCTGCCTGAAGCCTTCAGTGGAAGGGCACTTTCAGGGACAAAGGCCAGTGAGACCCAGTTGATCTCATTCCCCAGGCTGTCTTCATTCCACCTTCCTGTCTCCATCTCAGCAGATGGGTTGGGAATGTAAGTCCTGGCCACCCTCTGAGGCCAGGCTCAGCTGCCACTTCCAGAGCCCCCCTTGGCCTTCCAGGGCCAGCCTGTTACTTCCTTCCCTCAACATGTTTGTGAAAACCTCCATCTCGGAGAGCCCCAGGAAGCCAGCCATCAGCCTCAGGGAATTTGTGAATTTCCTGAAATTTGATGCAGATATTTGTACATAGCAGCCATCTGTACATTTTATTCTAGGGAGAAAAATAATATCTTTTTTCAGGTTTCAGAGAGGTTTATGCTATAAAATCATTTAAAATAAATGTGAACACGACTCTATGTGTATGTATGCTAAGTTGCTTCAGTAGTGAATGCCT
>NW_011494662.1:499708-500040 GCF_000754665.1 Bison bison bison | reverse complement strand
CATGGAAGCCCAAAAAACTCCACTATGGTCTACAACACTGTAGTATGCTGTGTGCTGTATTAAGAGTCCTAAGCTTGTCCCCCTTGATGGCCCAAAGGAACCACACAGGTAATGCTGTAGGGGGTGTCACCTAGAAGATCATGCTCCCTAAGTTGGATTGGGGTTGATAAATCACATCTCTCTGCTGTTGGAGAGGCAGGGGTCTCAGGACTTGGAAGGCATGAATCTATTTTTTTTCCAGTATGAAAGGTACTTGAACAACCCACGGACACCCCCTGCTCCCTCACTGAGGCAAACACACAATGCTGACTGGCCATAGTACCCCCGAATCC
>NW_011494662.1:496296-497619 GCF_000754665.1 Bison bison bison | reverse complement strand
AACAACAACAACAACAACCCTACAAATGCCAGAATTGCTATAAATGTCCACATCCAGGAGAAAAAAAACACAGTTTTGTCAAAAGAACATGCTGATCACAGCAAACACACAGCAAAATCCAACAACATAGGAGATGACTCTACACATGGACATCACAAGATAGTCAATATTGAAATCAGATTGATTTCCTTCTTTGCAGTCAAAGATGGAGAAGTTTATACAGTCAGCAAAAACAAGACTGGAAGCTGACTGTAGCTCAGATTATAAGGTCCTTATTGCAAAATTCAGGCTTAAATTGAAAAAAGGTAGGGAAAACCATTAGGCCATTCAGGTATGACCTAATTCAAATCCCTTATGATTATACAGTGCAGGTGAAAAATAGATTAAAGGGATTAAATCTGGTAGACAGTGCCCGAAGAGCTATGGACAGAGGTTTGTAACATTATACAGGAAGAAGTGACCAAAACTATCCCCAAGAAAAAGAAATACAAGAAGGCAAAGTGGTTGTTTGAGGAGGCTTTACAAATAGCTGTGGAAAGAAGAGAAGTAAAGGCAAGGGAGAGGAGTGTTAGTGAAGATGGTGGAGGAATAGGATGGGGAGACCACTTTCTCCCCCACAAATTTATCAAAAGATCATTTGAATGCTGAGCAACTTTCACAAAACAACTTCTGAAGGCTAGTGGAGGACACCAGGCACCCAGAAAGGCAGCCCATTCTCTTTGAAAGGAGGTAGGACAAAATATAAAAGACAAAAAAAGAGACAAAAGAGTTAGGGATGGAGACCCATCCTGGGGAGGGAGTCGTGAAGGAGGAGAAGTTTCCAAACACCAGAAATCCTCTCACAGGAGGGTCTGTGGGGAGTTTTGGGCTCTCAGAGGGCACCATAACCGGGAGGAAAAAACAAAACAAAACAATATGCATCTAACCGCAACTCTCAGCAAAGAAGTAGCCCAGATGCTTGAGTCTGCCACCAGCGAGTGGAGGCTGAACAGGGAGATGTGGGTTGCATGCTTAGGGTAAGGACCAGGCCTGAATGCCCTGAGGGCAATCTGAGGGAGCTAACATGAGATAGCAACACAAGCTGTGGGGTAGCCAGAGAGAGAAAAAATGGAGAGAGAGAGAGAGAACTTTCCTGCGAAAAGGTCAACCTAAGGCACAGCTGGGCCTGCTCACAGAACAAAGGACTGAGAGAATACCAGAGGAGAACTAGCTGGCTGCAGACCAGCCCATCCCCCGCCAGAGGCAGGTGGGTAACAGCCAGAGCCAGAAGGCGAAGTGAGGGGGCAACCTTGGCCTCAGAGACAGCATGCCCCGCGAAACTGT
>NW_011494662.1:494902-496196 GCF_000754665.1 Bison bison bison | reverse complement strand
TTGTGCCTTTGTGGAGTACCTGAGAACCTGAACCTGAGCAGCTTAGACCTGGGAAGTGCACAAACCCCAGGGCCCGCTTTGGACAGTTCCCCTGCAGAGCAACCTGGAGCCTGCACAGTGTAGACGGGGAAAGCACACACACTGTGAGTGGGGGCAAACCCAGTGTGGTCCATACACTGCGATCACTCCCCACACACACCATTGATATTTTTTTATTTTATTCAGATCCGTTTATTTCTTGGTCATCTCTTCTCTAGGCCAAGAGTAGATCCAGTAGGTCTTAGAGCCTAAGGATTACACAATTTAGGAGTGGAAGGGGACACTCTGTAGGAAAATGAAAGCAAAAAAATATACAGAGCCTTGGCAGGGGGGTATGAAAATGAGGGGCCTTGATGTTTCCTAAGCCATGTGGCAAATCTACTTCTTTCTTTGTTCATTCATTTGTTTTTTAAACATTTTATTTTATAATTGGGGTATAGTTGATTAAAAGTGTTGTAATAATTTCAGATGAACAGCAAAGGGACTCAGGCATACACATACACGTATCCATTCTCCCCCAAAGCCCTTTCCCATCCACTGTTACATTATGCTGCCACATAACATTGAACAGAGTTCTCTGTGCTATACAGTAGGTTCTTGTCAGTTATCCATTTTAAATATAGTAGAGTGTACATGTCCATTCCAAACTCCTAACTATTCCTTCCCCACCACAACTGTAAGTTAGTTCTCTAAGTCCATGAGTCTCTGTTTTGTAAGTAGTTCCATTTGTGTCATTTCATTTCAGATTCCACATATAAGGGATGTTACACAATATTTCTCCTTCTCTGTCTGACTTACTTCACTCAGTATGATAATATCTAAGTCCATCCTATGTGTGGCAAGTCTGCTTCTGCTCCAGGTCAAGAGACTTCTGTGTGTTCTCAGCTCCTCGTAGATCCTCATTTCCGAGCCCTTGCATCATATTTACCTTTGTCTGGGCTCTTTCCTGAAATGTCTTCTTAGAATTCTTTTTAAAATTTATTTTTATTGCTGGCTAATTACTTTACAATATTGTGGTGGTTTTTGCCATACATTCACATGAATCAGTCATGGGTATACGCGTGTTCCCCATCCGGAATCACCCCTCCCTCCCCATCCCATCCCTCAGGGCCATCCCAGTGCAGCAGTCCTGAGCACCCTGTCTCATGCATGAAACACGGACTGGCGATCTATTTCACATATGATAATATACATGTTTCAATGCTATTCTCTCAAATCATCCCACCCTCGCCTTCTCCCACAGAGTCCAAAATTC
>NW_011494662.1:490158-493534 GCF_000754665.1 Bison bison bison | reverse complement strand
CTTCTATGCCTTATTTCTGGAGGATTTTTATCATAAATGGATGTTGAATTTTGTCAAAGGCTTTCTCTGCATCTATTGAGATAATCATATGGTTTTTATCTTTCAATTTGTTAATGTGGTGTATCACATTGATTGATTTGTGAATATTGAAGAATCTTTGCATCCCTGGGATAAAGCCCGCTTGGTCATCATGTATGATCTTTTAAATATGTTGTTGGATTCTGTTTGCTAGAATTTTGTTGAGGATTTTTGCATCTATATTCATCAGTGATATTGGCCTGTAGTTTTCTTTTTTTGTGGCATCTTTGTCTGGTTTGGGCATTAGTGTGATGGTGGCCTCATAGAATGAGTTTGGAAGTTTACCTTCCTCTGCAATTTTCTGGAAGAGTTTGAGTAGGATAGGTGTTAGCTCTTCTATAAATGTTTGGTAGACTTCAGCTGTGAAGCCATCTGGTCTCCTGGGCTTTTGTTTGTTGGAAGATTTTTTATTATAGTTTTGATTTCCATGCTTGTGATGGGTCTGTTAAGACTTTCTATTTCTTCCTGGTACAGTTTTGGAAAGTTATACTTTTCTAAGAATTTGTCCATTTCTTCCAAGTTGTCCATTTTATTGGCATATAGTTGCTGATGTTCGTCTCTTATGTAGACGTATTTCTGTGTTGTCTGCTGTGATTTCTCCATTTTCATTTCTAATTTTGTTGATTTGATTCTTCTCCCTTTGTTTCTTGATGAGTCTGGCTAATGGTTTGTCAATGTTATTTATCTTCTCAAAGAACCAGCTTTTAGCTTTGTTGAATTTGACTATTGTCTCCTTTGTTTCTTTTGAATTTATTTCTCCCTAATTTTTATAATTTCTTTCCTTCTACTAATGCTGGGGCACTTCATTTCTTCTTTTTCTAGTTGCTTTATGTGTAGAGTTAGGTTATTTGATTTTTCTCCTGTTTCTTGAGGCAGGCTTGTATTGCTATGAACTTTCCCTTTAGCACTGCTTTTACTAAAGTCCATAGGTTTTGGGTTGTTGTGTTTTCATTTTCATTTGTTTCTATGCAGATTTTGATTTTTAAAAATTTCTTCTGTGATTTGTTAGTTATTCAGAAGTGTGTTGTTTACCCTCCATATGTTTGTACTTTTAATAGTTTTTCTGCTGTAGTTGACATCTAATCTTACCGCATTGTGGTCAGAAAAGATGCTTGGAATGATTTCAATTTTTTTTTAATTTACCAAGGCTAGATTTAGGGCCCAGAATGTGATCTATCTGGAGAAGGTTCCGTGTGCACTTGAGAAAAAGGTGAAATTCATTGTTTTAGGGTGAAATGTGCTATAGATATCAATTAGGTTTAACTGGTCCGTTGTATCATTTAAAGTTTGTTTTTTTCTTGCTAATTTTCTGTTTAGTTGATCTATCCATAGATGTGAGTGAGGTATTAAAGTCTCCCACTATTATTGTGTTACTGTTAATTTCCCCTTTCATACTTGTTAGCATTTGCCTTACATATTGCGGTAATCCTATGTTGGGTGCATATATATTTATAATTGTTATATCTTCTTCTTGGATTGATCCTTTGATCATTATGTAGTGTCCTTCTTTATCTCTTTACACGCCCTTTATTTCAAAGTCTATTTTATCTGATATGAGTATTGCTACTCCTACTTTCTTTTGGTCTTCATTTGCATGAAATATCTTTTTTCAGCCCTTCACTTTCAGTCTGTATGTGTCCCTAGGTTTTAGGTGGGTCTCTTGTAGACAGCGTACATAGGTGTCCTGTTTTTTTATCCTTTCAGCCAGTCTTTGTCTTTTGGTTGGGGCATGCAACCCATTACATTTAAGGTAATTATTGATAAGTATGATCCTGTTGCCACTTACTTTGTTGTTTTGGGTTTGAGTTTATAAACCTTTTCTGTGTTTTCTGTCTAGAGAAGATCCTTTAGCATTTGTTGAAGAGCTGGTTTAGTGGTGCTGTATTCTCTGAGCTTTGTGGATCTGTAAAGCTTTTGATTTCTCCTTCATATTTGAATGAGATCCTTGCTGGGTATAGTAATCTGGATTGTAGGTTTTTCTCTTTGCAATGCCAAACATTGTTAAACTACTGTACAATTGCGTTCATTCCACATGTTAGCAAGGTTATGCTCAAAATCTTTTAAGCTAGGATTGAGGAATACATGAACCAAGAATTTCCAGATGTACAATCTGGGTTTTGAAGATGCAGAAAAACCAGAGATCAAATTGCCAACATTCACTGGATCATGGAGAAAGCAAGGGAATTCCAGAATAAATATCTGTTTCTGCTTCATTGACTACACTAACTAAAGCCTTTGACTGTGTGCATCACAAAATTCTTAAAAGAGGTGGGAGTACCAGAGCACCTTATCTGTCCTCCAAAAAACCTGTATGCAGGTCAAGAAGCAGCAATTATAATTGGACATAGAGGAGTGGACTGGTTCAAAATTAAGAAAAGAGTACATCAAGGGTGTGTATTGTCACCCTGCTTATTTAACTACTATGCAGAGTACATCATGTGAAATATTGGGCCTGATGAATCACAAGCTGGAATCAAGATTACTGGGAGAAATATCAAAAACCTCAATACTCAGATAATAGCACTCTAATGGCAGAAAGTGAAGAGGAACTAAAGAGTATCTTGATGAGGGTGAAAGAGACAAATGAAAAAACTGGCTTGAAACTCAACATTCAAAAAACCAAAATCATAGCATCTGATCCCATCACTTCATGTAAATAGATGGGGGGAAAGTGAAAGCAGTGACAGATATTTATTTTTTTCTTCAGCTCTAAAATCACTGCAGGTTGTAACTGCAGCTGTAAAATTAAAAGATGCTTGATCCTTGGAAGGAAAGCTATGACAAATCTAGACAGCATATTAAAAAGCAAAGACATCACTCAGCCGACAAAGATTCATATAGTCAAACCTATGGTTTTTCCAGTAGTCATCTACAGATGTGAGCACTGGTCCATAAAGAAGACTGAGTACCAAAGAATTGCTTTCAAATTGTGGTGCTGGAGAAGACTTGAGAGTCCCTTGGACTTCAAAGAGATCAAACCAGTCAATCATAAAGGAAATCAACTCTGAGTATTCATTGGAAGGACTGATGCTGAAGCTCCAATACTTTGGCCACCTGCTGCAAAGAGCAGGTTCAGTTCACTTCAGTTCAGTTGCGCAGTCATGTCCGACTCTTTGTGACCCCATGAACCACAGCACTCCAGGCCTCCCTGTCCATCACCAACTCCCGGAGTTCACTCAAATTCATGACCTTCGAGTCGGTGATACCATCCAGCTATCTCATCCTCTGTTGTCCCCTTCTCCTCCTGCCCCCAATCCCTCCCAGCATCAGGGTCTTTTCTAATGAGTCAACTCTTCAC
>NW_011494662.1:457509-489389 GCF_000754665.1 Bison bison bison | reverse complement strand
GGTCTGGTATTGCCATCTCTTTCAGAATTTTCCACAGTTTATTGTGATCCACACAGTCAAAGGCTTTGGCATAGTCAGTAAAGCAGAAATTTATGGGTTTTTTTTGGAACTCCCTTGCTTTTTCCATGATCCAGCAGATGTTGGCAATTTGATCTCTGGTTCCTCTGCCTTTTCTAAAACCAGCTTGAACATCTGGAAGTTCACGGTTCACGTATTGCTGAAGCCTGGTTTGGAGAATTTTGAGCATTACTTTACTAGCGTGTGAGATGAGTGCAATTGTGTGGTAGTTTGAGCATTCTTTGCCATTGCCTTTCTTTGGGACTGGAATGAAAACTGACCTTTTCCAGTCCTATAGCCAATTCTGAGTTTTCCAAATTTGCTGGCATATTGAGTGCAGCACTTTCACAGCATCATCTTTCAGGATTTGAAATAGCTCAACTGGAATTCCATCACCTCCACTAGCTTTGTTCATAGTGATGCTTTCTAAGGCCCACTTGACTTCACATTCCAGGGTGTCTGGCTCTAGGTGAGTGATCATACCATCGTGATTATCTTGGTCATGAAGATCTTTTTTATACAGTTTTTCTTTTTATCCTTGCCACCTCTTCTTAATATCTTCTGCTTCTTTTCGGTCCATACCATTTCTGTCCTTTATCGAGCCCATCTTTTTTCATGAAAATTTCCTTGGTATCTCTAATTTTCTTGAAGAGATCTCTAGTCTTTCCCATTCTGTTGTTTTCCTCTATTTCTTTGCACTGATCACTGAGGAAGGCTTTCTTATCTCTCCTTGCTATTCTTTGGAACTCTGCATTCAGATGCTTATATCTTTCCTTTTCTCCTTTGCTTTTCGCTTCTCTCCTCTTCATAGCTATTTATAATGCCTCCTCAGACAGCCATTTTGCTTTTTTGCATTTCTTTTCCATGGGGATGGTCTTGATCCCTGTCTCCTGTACAATGTCATGAACCTCTGTCCATAGTTCTTCAGGCACTTTGTCAGATCTAGTCCATTAAATCTATTTCTCACTTCCACTGTATAATCATAAGGGATTTGATTTAGGTCATACCTGAATGGTCTAGTGGTTTTCCCTACTTTCTTCAATTTAAGTCTGAATTTGACAATAAGGAGTTTATGATCTGAGCCACAGTCAGCTCCTGGTCTTGTTTTTGCTGATTGTATAGAGCTTCTCCATCTTCGGCTGCAAAGAATATTATCAATCTGATTTTGGTGTTGACCATATGGTGATGTCCATGTGTAGGGTCTTCTCTTGTGTTGTTGGAAGAGAGTGTTTGTTATGACCAGTGCATTCTCTTGGCAAAACTCTATTAGCCTTTGCCCTTCATTCCATACTCCAAGGCCAAATTTGCCTGTTACTCCAGGTGTTTCTTGACTTCCTACTTTTGCATTCCAGTCTCCTATAATGAAAAGGACATCTTTTTTGGGTGTTAGTTCTAAAAGATCTTGTAGATCTTCATAGAACCGTTCAACTTCAGCTTCTTCAGTGTTACTGGTTGTGGCATAGGCTTGGATTACCATGGTATTGAGTGGTTTGCCTTGGAAACGAACAGAGAGCATTCTGTCGTTTTTGAGATTACATCTAAGTACTGCATTTCAGACTCTTTTGTTGACCATGATGGCTACCTTCTTCTTCTAAGGGATTCCTGCCCACAATAGTAGGTATAATGGTCATTTGAGTTAAATTCACCCATTCCAGTCCATTTTAGTTCACTGATTCCTACAATGTCAATGTTCACTTTTGCCATCTCCTGTTTGACTACTTCCAATTTGCCCTGAATCATGGACTTGACATTCCAGGTTCCTATGCAATATTGCTCTTTACAGCATCAGACCTTGCTTCTATCACCAGTCACATCCACAACTGGTCATTGTTTTTGCTTTGGCTCCTTCCCTTCATTATTTCTGGAGTTATTTCTCCAGTGATCTCCAGTAGCATATTGGGCACCTACCAACCCAGGGAGTTCTCCTTTCAGTATCCTATCGTTTTTGCCTTTTCATACTGCTCATGGGGTTCTCAAGGCAAGAATACTGAAGTGGTTTGCCATTCCCTTCTCCAGTGGACCACATTGTGTCAGACCTCTCCACCATGACCCTCCTGTCTTGGGTGGTCCCACATAGCATGGCTTAGTTTCTTTGAGTCAGACAAGGCTGTGGTCCGTGTGATCATATTGGCTAGTTTTCTGTGATTATGGTTTCAGTGTGTCTGCCCTCTGATGCCCTCTCACAACACCTACCGTCTTACTTGGGTTTCTCTTACCTTGGACGTGGGGTATCTCTTCACAGCAGTTCAAGCAAAGTGCAGCCGCTGCTCCTTACCTTGGATGAGGGGTATCTCCTCATGGCTGCCCCTTCTGACCTTGGACGTGGAGTAGAGGCAACTCATCGGAAAAGACCCTGATGCTGGGAAAGTTTGAATGGAGCCGCAGAAGACAAGATGGTTAGATAGCATCAGTGACTTAATGGACATCAATTTGAGAAACCTCCGGGAAATAGTGGAGGACAGAGGAGCCTGGTATGTTGCAGTCCTTGGTGTCAGAAAGAGTTGGATATGACTTAGCAATTGAGCAACAACTATAGAAGTTACTTGTAATTTTGTCTGGGTGATGTAAGTATTTTTGTCTTTGGTGCTTAAGTAATTTTTGAATCTTCTAAAATGAGCACAAATTAATTTTAGAAATAAAAGCAATATTTAATGGAAACAACAGAAAGCCTTTCTCTTCTAGAAGTGATGCCCCCTCAAGTTATTACTGCTCCTTCACCCCTGCATTCCTTCAATGGATTGCACTGTTTCTGCACTTAGTTCTGTTCATTCATCTGGTCATTGTTCATGGTCTGTTCCCAGTTTAAGCAGATTACTGATTCCACTCCCTCCAGTGCTGCATTCACCATCCATTCTCTGCTCTCACCTTGGCTTCCCCAAAGCATTGAAAAGTGTTGACATTGTTAAATTCTTCTTTCTTGAGACTGTCTCCTCCCTGTCCTCCCACAGAATAACTCATTTTCCTACAGATGTTTATTGAGTACTTGATCTGTGTAGGCAGTGTTCCAAGTTGCTGGGATACATAGATGAAAAGTAAGGGGCAAATACCCTCTTCCTCACGAAACTTATCTTCTGATGGGTGAGGGTGGAGGGGGATGAGAAAATATAAACAAGAAGCATAATGAATGAGTTAAATCATATGATTTTGTAGGTGATAAAGGTTATGGGGAAACAAACCCAGGTTAGGAAGGTGCCAGGCAGTCTGTGGTGGTTCTATTAATAACAAGATGGCAGCAAAGCCTCACTGTGAACATGATATATGAATAAAGACAGGTGTGGTGAAGAGAATCACAGAGCATCACTGGGGGAATCAGGGAAAGAGTGGTCCTGGTAGGGCAACTGCAGAGGTATAATCTGGAAGCCTGGGTGGGCTGGTGGCTGGAAGGGCAGAGGGAAGTGAGGCCTGAAGGAATGGGCTGTGCAGGCTTGTGAAGACTGGGCTCTTCCTCTTCTTCAAGGGCTCAGAGAGGTAAGGCAGGATCTGACTTTTCCTTGAGAACAGAGGAGAGAGGGTATTTGGGCAGATGCAGGAGGACCATGAATGGCCTCTGCAGGCAAATAATGTGCCAGGTAGGTGGAGGGGAGATGTTCCTGTGCTCTGGAGTCAGCTTGAGGACACAGCCCAACCTTCAATCTCAGCCCTTTGCTGCCAGCACTCTGTCCTGCTCTGTCCCCCTCTGTCTCTGCAAAATATCCCTTGGTAAACTTGTATATTTAGATGTGCCACTGAAAATATCAATAAACAGTCTATAACAGGAATAGGGAAGTTTTATTTGAGATACACTGAGGACTATAGCCCGGAAGACAACCTCTCAAAGAACACTGAGGAGCTGCTCCAGAGAAGAATGGTTTTCAACACAGTTTCAAGTCTTGTCAGAAAAAAGAACATCAAAACAAGTTAGGGGTACATACCTTGAAGGTTTCACAAAAAACAGACCAGACGTACACAGCAGTATGGCCTTGGCACCTGGTAAGGGGTCTTATCATGGAAGGGAGTCCAGCATTGCTTCCCAAGAAGTGAGGAATTCAATCTTTATTTAACGTGGACTCTCTTTACTGCTGGTCATTGCACCCTTTCCTTTAACAATTAAAGCAGATGTACAAGGATGTTTGATAGGACACAAACAGGCTGTTTTAGTTACATAAAATTCAAGTTAACTATATGTCTGTATTTCCTTTGCTGCCCTGCACGTAGGATCATGGGTACTATCTTCCCGGATTCCATATATATGCGTTAATATACGATATTTGTTTTTCTTTCTGACTTACTTCACTCTGTATAATAGGCTCTATGTTCATCCGCCTCATTAAAACTGACTCAAATGCATTCTTTTTTAGAGCTGAGTAATATTTCATTGTGTGTATGCACCACAGACATAAAGAACAGACTTTTGGACACAGTGGGAGAAGGAGAGGGTGGAATGGTTTGAGAGAATAGCATGGAAACATGTACATTACCATATGTAAAATAGAGAGCCAGTGGGAGTTTGGTGTATGACACAAAGAACCCAGAACTGGTGTTCCATGACCACCTGGGGGGATGGGATGGGCAGGGAGGTAGGAGAGGAGTCCAGGAGGGAGGGGTCACATGTATTCCTATGGGTGATTCATGTTGATGTATGGCAGAGACCATCACAATATTGTAAAGTAACAATCCTCCAATTAAAATTAATATTTTTTAAATTCAAGTTAACTCATTTACAAGCCAGACCTCCCCAGACCTCAGTATATGAACATTTCTTTTTATCAAGTGGCTGCCTAAGTTCTCACGGTCAGGCAGGGGGCTCTTCCTTCTCCTTCCAGCTCTAGGCCACATTCTGACACCCCAGACAGAGTGCCATGACCATCATTCTTGCTCCTGGACCTTGTTTCAAGCCCAGAACTTGGGTCTCTAGGTCCCAGTCCCTAGGTGGGTCAGAACAGCTCTGCCCTGTCCTGAGAACAGAAATGAGCCCTGGACTCCCATTCAGTATAGGAAGGATGATGCCTTCCATAGTACATTCTTATCTATTATCCCATTATTTAATTTGATGCCCATGATAACCCTGGAATGTGGCAGACAGAATCACACTCCTGTATGAATTAGGTAACTAACAGATTGATTGACTTGCTGAGTGATGGCAGGAGTGTGGGACAGAGACAGGACTAGAGTTCAAGTCTCTGGGCCCCTCATCAATGGTACCTGCTGACTAATTGCAGAAAATCCTGGGGTCCTCATCAAGGCGAGGACCATCTTAAAGCAAAAGTCAGAGCATCTTGGTTTGCTGTGCATTCTGCAAAAGAAAGGCTGTGAACCCAAGTCACGGTCACAGGACTGGTCAATGTTGCCCTGGCACTCAGCTCAGATACTCCCAGCAGGGGCCTCCCTCCTCCAGCTGCCCCCAATCCATCTGTGGTCTATGCCAAGGGGAAGACACCTGCCCCTTTTCCTTGAGAGTGATCTTTACTTTGCTTAAAGGAGGAAATGAGTTGACAGCTGGAGCTTTACTCGAGAGTCCAGAATCCAGACAGGTTGCTATGGGCTGTGTGGTAGAGCCCTGTGGCTGGTGAAGGCCTTAGACTGCAAGGATGATGAAGACTAACTGCTATACTCCACTCAGTTCAGTTCAGTTCAGTCCCTCAGTCATGTCTGACTCTTTGCGACCCCATGAATTGCAGCACACCAGGCCTCCCTGTCCATCACCAACTCCTGGAGTTCACTCAAACTCACGCCCATCGAGTCGATGATGCCATCCAGCCATCTCATCCTCTGTCATCCCCTTCTCCTCCTGCCCCCAATCCCTCTGAGCATCAGAGTCTTTTCCAATGAGTCAATTCTTCTCATGAGGTAGCCAAAGTACTGGAGTTTCAGCTTTAGCATCATTCCTTCCAAAGAAATCCCAGGGCTGATCTCCTTCAGAATGGACTGGTTGGATCTCCTTGCAGTCAAGGGACTCTCAAGAGTCTTCTCCAACACCACAGTTCAAAAGCATCAATTCTTTGGCTCTCAACTTTCTTCACAGTCCAACTCTCACATCCATACATGACCACTGTGAAAACCATAGCCTTGACTAGTCGGACCTTTGTTGGCAAAGTAATGTCTCTGCTTTTGAATATGCTATTTAGGTTGGTCATAACTTCTCTTCCAAAGAGTAAGTGTCTTTTAATTTCATGGCTGCAGTCACCATCTGAAGTGATTTTGGAGCCCGAAAAAATAAAGTCTGACACTGTTTCCACTGTTTTCCCATCTATTTCCCATGAAGTGATGGGACCAGATGCCATAATCTTTGTTTTCTGAATGTTGAGCTTTAAGCCAACTTTTTCACTCTCCTCTTTCACTTTCATCAAGAGGCTTTTTAGTTCCTCTTCACCTTCTGCCATAAGGGTGGTGTCATCTGCATATCTGAGGTTATTGATATTTTTCCTGGCAATCTTGATTCCAGCTTGTGCTTCTTCCAGCCCAGCTTTTCTCATGATGTACTCTGCATAGAAGTTAAATAAGCAGGGTGACAATATACAGCCTTGATGTACTCCTTTTCCTATTTGGAACCAGTCTGTTGTTTCGTGTCCAGTTCTAACTGTTGCTTCCTGACCTGCATACAGGTTTCTCAAGAGGCAGGTCAGGTGGTCTGGTATTCCCATCTCTTTCAGAATTTTCCACAGATTATTGTGATCCACAGTCAAAGGCTTTGAAATAGTCAATAAAGCAGAAATAGATGTTTTTCTGGAACTCTCTTGCTTTTTCCATGATCCAGCAGATGTTGGCAATTTGATCTCTGGTTCCTCTGCCTTTTCTAAAACCAGCTTGAACATCTGGAAGTTCACGGTTCATGTATTGCTGAAGCCTGGCTTGGAGAATTTTGAGCATTACTTTACTAGCATGTGAGATGAGTGCAATTGTGCAGTAGTTTGAGCATTCTTTGGCATTGCCTTTATTTGGGATTGGAATGAAAACTGACCTTTTCCAGTCCTGTGGCCACTGCTGAGTTTTCCAAATTTGCTGGCATATTGAGTGCAGCACTTTCACAGCATCATCTTTCAGGATTTGAAATAGCTCAACTGGAATTCCATCACCTCCACTAGCTTTGTTCATAGTGATGCTTTCTAAGGCCCACTTGACTTCATATTCCAGGATGTCTGGCTCTAGGTCAGTGATCACACCATCATGATTATCTTGGTCATGAAGATCTTTTTTGTACAGTTCTTCTGCATATTCTTGCCACCTCTTCTTAAATCTTCTGGTTCTGTTAGGTCCATACCATTTCTGTCCTTTATCGAGCTCATCTTTGCATGAAATGTTCCCTTGGTATCTCTAATTTTCTTGAAGAGATCTCTAGTCTTTCCCATTCTGTTGTTTTCCTCTATTTCTTTGCACTGATCGCTGAGGAAGGCTTTCTTATCTCTCCTTGCTATTCTTTGGAACTCTGCACTTAGATGCTTATATCTTTCCTTTTCTCCTGTGCTTTTCGCTTCTCTTCTTTTCACAGCTGTTTGTAAGTCCTCCCCAGGCAGCTATTTTGCTTTTTTGCATTTCTTTTCCATGGGGATGGTCTTGATCCTCGTCTCCTGTGCAAAGTTATGAACCTCATTCCATAGTTCATCTGGCACTCTATCAGATCTAGACCCTTAAATCTATTTATCACTTCCACTGTATAATCATAAGGGATTTGATTTAGGTCATACCTGAATGGTCTAGTGGTTTTCCCTACTTTCTTCAATTTAAGTCTGAATTTGGCAATAAGGAGCTCATGATCTGAGCTACAGTCAGCTCCCGGTCTTATTTTTGCTGGCTGTATAGCGCTTCCCCATCTTTGGCTGCAAAGAATATAATCAATTTTATTTCAGTGTTGACCATCTGGTGATGTCCATGTGTAGGGTCTTCTCTTGCGTTGTTGGAAGAGGGTGTTTGCTATGACCAGTGTGTTCTCTTGGCAAAACTCTATTAGTCTTTGACCTGCTTCATTCTGTATTCCAAGGCCAAATTTGCCTGTTACTCCAGGTGTTTTTTGACTTCCTACTTTTGCATTCCAGTCACTTATAATACTCCACTCAGGCTATCATTAATTTAGAATTTGAAAAGGGGAGGAATCTTGTTTTTTTCCAGCTATTCAAGCCAGAAGCCACCTTTAGGCAGTGATTACTTCTCACATTTCCATCAAAACCACATCTCCATGTAGGTAGCTTCATCCCACTATGGCAGCCCTTCTCCCTGACCCATTCCCATTGTGAGAGCCATTGGAGCACAGCCGCTATGCCAGGAGGTGAGTGACATCTTTGTGGGAGGGAGGGGCACCTGTGGTAAGAGCTCCTTCTTCTCCAGGTGCTGCCTCTGTGCCATGAAGGCGAACACTCTGGTGTTGGACTCAGCTTCCTGACAGGCGGTCCTCCTGGGATGGGGCTGGGCTTCCACCAACGGGCACAGCAGATGGGCTGCCAGAGTTTCGAGTCCTGGTCACAGCACAGGGGCTGCTGCCATAACCGTTATGTCTCTGGGGGACCAGCATGGAAGGATTTCCTTCTCCTGCAGCCTCAAGGGCATGCTTGTCATCTTCTAGAACTGAGGATAATCAAGGGAGAGAATGCCCTTTTCTAGCCCATCGAATAAGACCCAGAAAACTGGTCTTCTTGCAGTGTAGTGATCATTAGTCAGACATAGGTCTGAGGTTTGTGGTCGAAAAGACAGCTCTAACACAAAAAGGATGATGATGTAAATAAACATGCTAAAGTCATCTATGAGTTTGAGAAAGCTCTGGGAGATGCTGAAGGACAGGGAAGCCTGGCGTGCTGCAGTCCATGGGGTTGCAAATAGTCAGACTCGACTGAGCGACTGAACAACAACAAATCCAGTCAAACAGTGTGTCAGCTGGAGGTCTGGCCATCTGTGAGGAGTCAATAGGAGGAGGTCATGGGAAAGGAAAGTGCGGGTGCCCAGTTGGGGAGAACGTCCTCTTTGGAGAACTTTGGCACAGTAAACGTGAAGCCAGGATCACCTTGACCATCAAGGTCACCAACAAGTCCCTGGCAGTATTCCAGCCAGTGAGCCATGGGCCATTAAGACTCCTCAGCTGTTGAAGTGAGTAGTTGTGATGGAGAAGGTCCTGTCTCAGCACCCCTGCTCCCCTTCCTGGTGGCACCAAGAACCTGGCAAGAGCCCTTTCTCAGTCACTTCCAACCCCTGTCCCAGGTAGGGAGGGGGTGGGGCCCAAATGCTTTCCAAGTGTCTCTCATCCCTCCCACCCCTTCTGCCAGCCCAGTGGCCTGGCATCAGGGGTTCCCCAGAATGGACCCAACCCCCTCCTGTTATTTTCTGGAAAGTCCAGCCAAGGAGAGGTAACAGGGCCCCCGGCCCCTTGTATGACTCCCAGCCTCTGGACTGGGCCGCCTACCCACCTGGCCACCCCACCTCAGAACCCCTTCCCCAGCGCAGCCACTCCCTGCTCCCTGTCCTGTCCTCTTCTTTTGTATTTGGAAACAACATGTTGTAGTAAAACCTGAGATGGATATTTAAAAAAAAAAAAAAAGAAATCTTCTCAGCCAACTGAGAGGCAATCACAAAAGTCACGTGAGAAAATAACTCAAATGTCATTTGGAATCAACACTTTACTAGGAGCACACCTTTCAGCCACAGACAGATTTAGATTTAAATTTAGAAATGCTGGAGACATCCAACCCATAGGAAGACCACCTTAAGGTGGCCTGTGGTTGAGGTGTTGACAGACAATTTTCCATCAATTTCTCATATTTCTTCACATCTTGTGGAAGTATGACTTCCTTTGCTCTAGACCACCTTTTCAGGGATTTTGGAAAACTGAGACAGAGTCTCCCCTCAGAGTCGAGGTCAGCCTTCTTTACTTTCAGAAGACAAGCAGGAACATTGCCTCTAGAAAAAGTTTCAGCTCCTGAGCTCAGGGCTCCTGCCATTGTCACCACCATGCGTGCTGGTGCCACCCAGGATCTTCACATCCCACTGTGGGGACTGGCACTTGGGGAACCAGTCAGGGCTGGAACTCTGCATTCTACTCCTGCTGTGAGTGCCTCTGCCCCAGGCGTCTCGTATCTTTTGCCAGCAAAACCCACCAAACCTGTGAGTTTGAAAGTAGGCTAAAATCTTAGACTCCTCACAATTCTTGAAATAAGCACTCTGTTCATATTTAGTGTTTAAGTTTTTTCAGTCCTTAATGGATATTGGCCTATGCAAGTAAGAGACCAGCTTTGTGATTCCATAGTAAAATTAAGTGATTTATACTTATGGTCCTTAATTTGATATTTACTATAACAGTGAACAGTGTAGGAATGTTTAAGAAGATCTAGATGAATCCTGTTTATAATCATAATTCTAATTAATAATTAAATCTAATTATTTATGAAAATTACCTAAAGACCCTGGAGAGGTTTGGTTTATCCATTAGAACTGTGTTATTGTTACTGTTCACTCACTAAGTTTTGTCCAACTCTTTGGGACCCCATGGACCACAGCATGCCAGGCTTCCCCGTCCTTCACTTCTCCCAAAGTTTGCTCAAACTCATGTCCATTGAATCAGGGATGCACCCATCTCATCTTCTGTCACCCACCTCTCCTCTTGCTCTCAGTCTTTCCCAGCATCAGGGTCTTTTCCAATGAGTCGACTCTTCACATCAGATGGCCAAAGTATTAGAGCTTCAGCTTCAGCATCAGTCCTTCCAATGAATACCCAGGGTTGATTTCCTTTAGGACTGGCTGGTTTGAATCTCCTTGCTGGGAGATCCAAGAGATTCTCAAGAGTCTTCTCCAGCACCACAATTTGAAAACCTCAATTCTTTGGTGCTCAGTCTTCTTTATCATCCAACTCTTACAATCATATTAGGTCATTAAATTACCTTAAAAAGGAAATAAAATATATTACACTTGTAAATCCCAGTTTAAATGTCTGAAGGAGTTGGTGATGGACGGGGAAGCCTGGCATGCTGCAGTCCATGGGGTCGCAAAGAGTCGGACAAGAATGAGGGACTGAAATGAACTCACTCCTTCTCTAACAATAAGAGTGTCAAACAAAGTAACTTTTCTTGGACTCAGCAAAGAACAAACATCACAGGCCAGCTAAGTAGACCTCTGCCTTCTTTAAGTCTTTGAGGTGGCGTCTAGCCCAGAAAGAGACATTACTTCTGATTTTCTATCTTAGCTGCAATGCGGAAGTTTCAAGAGTTTCCACTTGGCTTTTCTTAGCACCGTGGTTCTTAATCTATGAGTGTTTTCAAGCTGAAAATAATGTCTATTCCAATTATAAACTCAGGGACCAGGAAAATGAACACCAGGTGGTATGTGATCCCCTGGACCTCTAGGAGATGGATTCAGAGCCAGAATTTCCCCACATCAACAAGAGGGCTGTGATGGATTTTGGATTTTGTGGCATCGGTTTCAGTTCAGATCTTGTACTCACAGATCTTTGAGGATATGCAACATTCCATCCTTCAGGAGAAGTGGTCCTAGGGCCTCTTGGTCCTAGATGAAGATAATCACTACTGTGTAAACTTTCTGTGACATTGCAGGGTTATTCCCCAAGGACACCCATCTCCCCTTCAGTAGATTGGCTATCTGACAAGTGGCTCAGAAATGGAAACTGGGCAAAGGATCCTGATTTTCCGTTGCAGCAGCTGGTGTCAGTCTCTGGCTCACCTGCTTTTGGTCTTCAGTTACACAGCTCAAGCAGTGCTCCAATCTCCCTGTTGGGAATACCATGGTCTGTGAATCACTGCTCCCTTGAAAGTGAAAGTGTTTGTTAGTCGCTCATCATGGCTGATTCTTTGCAACCCCATTGACTGTAGCCCCCCATGCTCCTCTGTCTATGGAATTCTCCTGCAAGAATACTGCAGTGGGTAGCCATTCCCCTCTCCAGGGAATCTTCCTGACCCAGGGATCAAACCCTGGTCTCCTGCACTGCAGATGGATGCCTTACTATCTGAGCCACCAGAGAAGCCCCCAGTGTTCTTAGTCTTGCAAATAAGAGTCCAGGCTGCCTTTGCAACTTTTCTACATCTATGATAGCTGTCCACCTTGCCTTTGATGGTGAAGTGCTGTCAACTCTCCTGTACTCTTCCCAAAATCTGTCATCCCCAGACACCAGGAAGTCCAGACACAGAGCAGCACAGAAAGGCCAATTGTCAGGTCAATTTCAACCAGGCTGGCCACCCCTTGCTGGCATGTTCCTTATTTTACTAGTGAAGATCATGCTCTCTGGGCCCTCCCAGAGACTGGTTAGTTGGTAGACAATCTGACCTTATTTGTCTGCTTCCCTCACTGAGCGTTCTGCCTCTGCTGCTTACCCAGGCAGTTCTAGCATTCACATCTCATTTTCTCAAGGCCAGCATCATTTTTGAGCTGCAGGGGGCTATCTCAGCAGCAGTCAGGACTGGCTCTCAGTGCCCCTGCCAGGATACACATCCTGAGTCCTAGGGGACTGCCTGAATATCAATAACCTCTCTTTTATCCATGCTTTTATCTTACCCCAAGCCCAGTCCATTCAAAATTCATTTCCAGATGTGACCTCCTGGGTCGTGTCAGTATGTGTGAGTGAGGTTCTGTGACCTTTTCTTAAGTGTGACAGAGTCTCTCTCATCTGCCAGGCCAAGCTGTGGGAGGCCTTAGTATCGGCCTGGAGCAGGATTGGTACTCTATGGCCCATTGCTCAAATACAGCCCGTTTTTATAAATAAGGTTTTGTTGGAATCCAGCCACACCCATTTGTTTGCATATTATCTATGCTGCCTTTGAAAAAGCAGGCTTAGAGCCGAAGCTCCAATACTTTTTGGCCACGTGATGTGAAGAGCCAGCTCACTGGAAAAGACCCTGATGCTGGGAAAGACTGAAGCCAAGAGAAGTGGGTGACAAAGGATGAGATGGTTGAATGGCATCACCAACTCAACAGACATGAATTTAAGCAAACTCCAGGAGACAGTGAAGGACAGGGAAGCCTGGCATGCTGCAGTCCATGGGGTTGCAAAGATTCAGACACAACTTAGTGATTGAACAATAACAACATGATACTTTTGGACATAGTGGAAGAACTGAGTAGTTATGACAGAGACTGTTCTGCAAAGCCTAAAATATCTATCATGTGTCCCTTTATAGGAAAAGTGTGCTGACCTAGAAGCTGTGCAGGCTGGTGAGGCGATCTTGAGAAGGGTGAGTATCACCTGCAAGGCCTCTGCCTCAGCAGAGAACTCTGTATGGTCTCAAAGAAAAGGATGCTGCAGCTGTCTACAGGAGGAATGGGCCTCATCTTCAAGCCCAGAGAGTCCCAGGGACTCCAAGGATTGAGAACTATCAAGCACATCTACCTAGATGTCCCCATTCTAGGTCCCTGGGGTCCACTAAATCAGACCCTTGACTTTAGCATAAGATATTCAGTAGGGTCATGGCTTCACACTTCCCTGTATTTTTATCAGCAGGGTATGCCATCCAGCCACAGTACATAGTCCTTTTAGGTGCTGCCACCAAGGACTTCTGGCTTCTAATTTTGGCTTACTTAGATGGTTGGCTTGTTTGAGCTGCCATTTCATTCTCCAGTGCATCCATTTGCCTAATAATCCCCAGCCATCCCCATAGCCCTTACAGTTACCATGGCCATCACACCTCTCAAATGCTAGTGATCCTGCATCTTCTGTCACCTGCAACCCATCCTGTACCAGTCAGGCTCAGTCAGGAATCATATACCCGACCAGTGATTCCTACAGAAAGAATTTAATTTAGAAAATTTTAAACCAGGTATTGAGGAACTAGGCAGGTAAATGCGGGCTGTGGGGCATGCACACACCCATCTCCCCCAGGCGCCGGGCGTGCAGAGCAGGGCCCTTTCCCCAGCGAGGCTACAGCAGCCCGCCTCCCCAGTGCTGTCAGGCAGGTGGTGCTGGCTGTGCTGGGCAGGAGAAAGCACCCAGACTGTCATCGTCTTGTGAGCTTACCTTCTCTGGGTGCTCAGCAAGCCCAGGAAAAGAGCAAATCTTGTCTCCAGGCAGAGTACCCTCTTACTGGGAGTGGTTTATGGCAATGATGTCAGAACTCAGGGGAAGATTCAACTTTGCAAGACTCCTTGGGCTCTCTGATTCCCATATTCTATAGTGTCTGATGGTGATTTTCCGGGGAGCCAACAATACTTAATTCCCTTTCAGATGAGACACCTTATTTCAGTCCCTCTCTCAATGCCTGCTTACAAATTGGCAAGGCCACTCAGTGTATAACATAGGATGAGACATCTCCAACCTGGTTGATTGAGAGAATACTTCATGATTCTTTTTTCCTTTTTTGATGGTCTATGATGAAATCATTAAAACATACACAAAAGCAGAGAGAAATTAACCCCCAGGAGCTCATCGCTCAGCTCTGGCCATTGTCAACTAATGACCACTCTTGTTTTCCACCCACTGCCACCATCCCCGGATTATTTAGCAGCTACTCCCAACATCATCACTTTGATGCTCTTATAAAAGTAGTGATTCCAAAGCTACTTCCCCTGAATTTTCTGGTTTAGTAAGTCAGGAGTGGAGGTCTGAGAATCCATCTGGTTTTTCAATTTCTCAGGTTTAGGAACCTATAGTATTAAAAATATTAGCATGGGCATTTATAGTGAGAAATTCATGGTTTGAGTCTGGACTTTGCCCAAGCTATGTAATTTTGAGTGAAAACTTTAAATTATCTAACCCTAAACTCTTTGTCTTAAAGAATTGCCATCTCTGTGAACTTGTGCTCCACTGTGTCCCTCTGATACTTTTCACATTAAATAAATTCTATCAAATCTAGTGTCCCTCAGTCCCTCCTTGTCTTGATTTAGGGGTAGGGATGAGGGCTGGGTTACTTGTCAGCTGTCCTGCTTTACGATGGTTGTGTCAACAAAATTTCTTCAACTTGCACTCTCCACCCACCCAAGGTGTACCCCTTATCAACTTCACCACTGTGTCCGCTTCAGTCCCATTGTCACCTCCCTTACTCTCTTTACTCCAACCCTCTCTCCCAGTAAGTTGGGAACCCAAGGGATCAGACCTACCCCTGAATGGTGGTCTTCAATCCCCCAAATTCTCAGACTTAAGAATAAAACTGCTTTTGGTTCATGTTGCTAACCATTTCGGAGAAGGCAATGGCACCCCACTCCAGTACTCTTGCCTGGAAAATCCCATGGACGGAGGAGCCTGGTGGGCTCAGTCCATGGGGTCGCTAAGAGTCGGACACAACTCAGCAACCTCCCTTTCACTTTTCACTTTTATGCATTGGAGAAGGAAATGGCAACCCACTCCAGTGTTCTTTCCTGGAGAATCCCAGGGACGGGGGAGCCTGGTGGACTGCCGTCTATGGGGTCACACAGAGTCGGACACGACTGAAGCGACTTAGCAGCAGCAGCAGCTAACCACTTTCCCAATGAAACCTTAACTTCTCTAGTTGGCATTCAGTCACTTGATGTTCATGAACAAGAAAACAGGCTTTGCTGAATTGCAAAAGCAAGAACTTTGCTTGCTTTTGGTGAACTGAGCATTTTTCTGAATGAAGACTGCAGCTACTCATAACACATAAAGCTCTTTGGAGGGAAGGGAATAGTTATTTAATTTAATGGAATCAAAGGCGGGGAAGATAAATAAGAGAAGCAAGTAGGGACCCACATTGAACCAGAATGAGGAAGGACTGATTTCTTGAGGCGGAACACATTGTACAGTGGAGCCTGACTTCATTCTCTCCAGTGTTGCCCCTGCAAATTGTTTTCTCAGCTGTTTATCAGAGATTAATGCAAGCTTTTGCCATGACAACTAATAGTAAGGGGAGATCTGGAAAGTACAAGTCTGGGAGAGATTTATTTTCAGTGGAAGTTTGGAAATTATCACATGTGAAAGCTAAAATGAACTGCAACAAACTCATTACTCCTTAAAAATGGAAGCTAAAATGGCAGCATTACCTGTTTGATGCTGCAGAGCTGGTTGGTCAATGAGCACAAAACAGCAACCTGGGTTCCTGGCTGGTGCTTGTTCCACTGAGATGGGTAGTTGGAAGCATGGCTGTGGGGGGCAGCTCTGCCCCTTATTGGTTATAAGTCTGATGTCTGACAGTTGCTCGTTTGTGTCTAACTCTTTGTGACCTCATGGACTGTAGCCTGCCAGGCTCCTCTGTCCATGGAATTCTCCAGGCCAGAATACTGGAGTAGGTAGCTGTTCCCTTCTCCAGGGGAATCTTCCTGACCCAGGAATCGAACCAGAGTCTCCAGCATTGCAGGTAGATTCTTTACTAGCTGAGCTAGATCTTGGGCAAATTAATTAACTCTCATTGGGTCTATATCAGTCAAGGTTCCAGTAGGAAACAGATGGCACACCCAAATTAGCATTCTTAGCCTGAGAGGGGTGGGGGTGTCTACTTCCAAAGGGATTCATTCTTGCAGGCAGGGTATGGGGACACCCAAGATTAGTGCAGGGACTCAGGGCTGGCAGTAGTGGAGCTGTCACCACTTTAGGACAGAGGTAACGAGGGCAGAGAGAGGTTACTGCAGCCCAGAAGGAAAATCGGCCTCTGGTGTCCTCAGGCTGGGAACACAGACACACATGGCCACTTTTCAGAGAGGAGGCCAGGGTGATACAACCCTGACCACACTCCCTCCACCCCTCTGTTCTCTTGATGATGCTCCTCACTGGCTAAACTCAACCGCAGGCCATGGAGTATGGAAGCCTATTGACATAGCCCATATAGACCTGGCTCCTAGGGCAGAAAGCATGGTGTAGGGAGTGGGACAAGTGGATCCATGGCATCGGACAGCACATATCTGACGCAGAGCCCTAGTATTCCCACCAGTAAGATGGGAGTCAAAATGAAACCAACTCACAGCTTGTTGTTAAAGTTGACAACTGAAGGGATGCAATGTGCCTAGAATCGCAGTGTGTCGCATAGATAGATAGAGATAGATAAATAGATAGATAGAGATAGATAGAGGATAGATACAGTTAACCCTTGAACAAAAACATGGGGGTTAGGGCCACTGACCCTCTGTCATGCAGGTGGAAATAACGTAGTCAGCCCTGGTAACTGTAGCTCCTCTGTACCCAAAATTCCAAATCCATGGAGACAACGAACCTCAGATCACATAATACTGTAGCATTTACTATTGAAAAAATCCACATATAAGTGCACATGCACAGGCCAAACCCTTCTGGAAGGGCTACCAAGAATGACTGATAATTTCTTTCACAGTGTGCATCAAGTGTGTGAAGCTCATTTTCACTGAGAACCTGGAGTCTGACCCATTGGAGGGGAGAGTATCGGGGGCTTAGGGTGGCACAGAGAAGGTCACAGCACCCAGAACCCATGAAGAGACCACTGGGAAGGGAGTACGGCAGAAAGGCAAGAAAAGCAGAGGCCAAAGACAAATGTCTTTGACCTCAAAGTGCTGCTTAAACATGATTCCCTTAAAGTATAGGAAAGGAAAAGCCTTCTATGGGAAGGAAAGATCATAACTCATCCATCTTGGTTCCTGCCTGGGTTTCCCCCATCCTGTGCCCTCTTCCAACTGCCCCAACTCCATCCTCACCCCTCTTCGAAGCCTACTTACTATGATTCTGCTCACCTGTCTTGATGCTCTTTGGTTCCTAGAATCAGCTTCAGAATCTATCTGGTCCCTAAGTCAGTTCTCAAATGCTGACTCACCCTCCTGTCCTCATGCTTGGACTTCATTTCAACTATTTGTTTGCTCTCCTACCATGAGCTTTTCTCAACTGTGGGCAGCCATAGGAGTCACTGGGCTGCTCAGCCTTCCATACTGATGGCCAGTCTGTCCAAGCCAGCAAGTGCCCTAGGCATCGCTCTTCACCTCTACTCTCTTTACTCCCTGCCCCAGGGAGTGTGGAGGGGAAGATCCTCTTCTTGGTCTGTTTTTTCCTAAACTAGATGCCATCTGTCACCCAGGACCAGTGACTCTGGCTGGTTCTCTAAATACTTTACCATAGTTACATTAGAACTTATTTTGCTATTAATATTATTATGACCAGTGAAATTAACCACTGGGTGTAATATTCTTTCTTCAGGGAAATAATGCAAGTTCTAAACAACCAACTTACAGTGAACTTTGGAGAGACCACCCGTGCTAAATGAACTTTTGAAAAACTCTCTCTGCACATATTACAAGGAGATTGGGAGTATGTAGATATCACTCAATGAGCCTCGGTGCTATTTTTGTCCCCATGTAGAGTACTATTAGCATTCAGGCCACACACTAACTTCACCCAAGACCAGAAGCTGAAATATAAATACCACTCAAGTGAGGTTATTCAGATCCTCAATCAGATCGACCTGATCTAAGCCAATTATTTTTCCAGCAGAGTTAATTAGAATATGTGTAAAGTGAGTGAGATGTGAAAGGCAACTTTCCATTACCTATTCTTTAACAGTTGCCTTATAGCTGGATTTTTGTCCTTAATTTCACATCACAAGGACCTTCTAGAGAGAAGCTGAGCTATGTGTATCCTTGAAACACAAGAACCAAAGCATGTTCCCAACTGTTTCAGCTGAAATATTAAATTGGGTAGAAGGTTAATCACAGGGATATAGGAAGAATCAGAAATGAGAAACAGAAATCCCAGGGAGGAGGTTGAGGGTAAAGAGCAGAAATCAACCTGCACAGATCTCCACTTCTTCACTTAAAGCCTGAAGCCTTTGAGTGGATTCAGCAGAAGTGGAGAATCTTCTGTCCCTCAGTTTTCCATCCTGTGTCTGGTTTATGGTTTGACTTCAAGATACATCACCCAACATCACCCAACAAGAGCATGTCACTCATCACAGTCCTCAGACTTGCCACCCATGAAATGGGAATATGCCTGAAAAGTTGTTGCTGAGTCGGGAAAGATGCTGGGATTCTTGGCCTCCAGAGGAGAGGAATTCAATCTGGGGCCAGTGAAGAGGCTTGATAACTCAGAGCTTTTGTGTGATAAAGTTTGATTAAAGTATAAAAGATATAGAGAAAGCTTCTGACATAGATATCAGAAGGGGGCAGAAAGAGTGCCCCCCTGCTAGCCTGTAGCAGTATGTTATGTACCTATCAAAAAATTGTTAATTAGAGAAAGGAAATGTCTCAAAACTCAGAGTGGCACCAGGCCTCTCACACACATGTATTTTGAGATAACATTGGCACAAGGTGAGTCTTCCGGGGCATAAAATGATTGACATGAATCTTGAAGAAAGGCAGATTTTCAAGTAAATATATCGTTTCATTAACATAGATTAGGAGAACAAGGTATGTGTGAAACATATCTGGTTTGTTAAGTCCTTATCGGTTCTGAGTCTTAAGTAGAACTGACTTGAAGAAAGACAGAGCCTAGGGTAAATACGCAGTTCATTAATATAGCTTAAGAAAAACATTTCCATAAGAAAAACGCATTGGTTAGCTTAAGGTTTGAGAAAAGTTAAGTTCAGGTGGAACCAGGTGTCCTAATGGCAACACAGAATTTTTAAGATAAACCTCCTTTTAATTTTGTATAGAGAAGGGAAGAAATCGGGCACTTGGAGTTTGTTTCCTCTTGCCACTTAAGAGAGGGTTAAAAAAATGCATGACGCTTGCAGCCTATTTCCTCCATCTGGAGCCCCTGGCCTCCCTGCCCGTTACCCTTTCATGCCTTCTTGTGCAGACTGGAGCTGATGGTTCACATTGTTCCAATCTCAGAACACTTTTGACAAATACAAACATGAGAAATTGCTTTCAGAGTAAACAGCTCATTGTGGTGACCCAAGGATGAAAGGGTAGATGAAACCAAGGAGGGTCTTGGAATGAAGGAACAGAAAAACCAGACTCTTGTTGTCCTTCCTTCCCATCCCCAGTGTTGTAAGTATTAATGAATTTCAGGTCCTCCTGACCAGTATAAACTGTCTTCCCTCCTTCTCCATGTAGGGAGAAGGTATTTACCTTACTCTTTCCCCCCACCCAATATATCTACGTTATCCAATCAGCAAATGACCCATAAGACCCATATCCTGCTCCTTACACCCAGGGTATCAAAATGAATCAAGAACCCCTGTTCACTGTCGGCTTTCCCTGACTGTCAGGAAGCTGGCCTGCTGTGCTGGCAGAGACTCTCCTCTCCCCACTCTAACAAACTTTATTCTTCTTTCACTCTGCCTCATGTCTGGAAATTCTTTTCCAACCCACGCACGACACTCATCATTTATTAAGAAGAAAAAAAAATAATAAAAGAGAAGGAAACAAAAAGCAAGATCAATAGCTTTTCTGATTTTGAGCCAGAAAGACACAAGCATATGCCACAAGCAAAGACACAAGGCTTTCTCAGGCGTCCCCTGACTCTGTTGCAGGGATCAGACAAGGAGAAGAGCAAGATAGCCAGGAAATCACCCTCCCCACCCAGAGCAGACCTCAAGCCCAGCCCCTTTCCCTCTGGCCCTCGAAGGTTTTTCTTGTGGAAACAAGGTTCTAATTGCTGATTTCTGTTTTAAAGTCCAAGACACACTTTAAACATCTGTGTGTAGTGTGGGCAGAAGGGGTGTGTGTGTGAGTATGTGTGTGTGTGGGTGTTCATGTGTGCATACAAGAGGAAAGTGATGGAGTCAGGTGGGATTATCTCCAGGAGGTGAAAGAAAATAGCAAAGCAGCAAGTACTTCTCAGTACCCCAGGCCCTTCTGTCTGGGCTCTGCGTGCAGAAATGACTTGAGCGGCTGCAGGACACGGGGAAGGCTGGGGCCACACAGGCTCTGTGGCCCTGCGGTGCGTGGGCCCCTGACACACAGCCAGCCCGTCTTCAGGGGCCTCCTAGACAAGAACCAGCAGCAGACCTGGAAAACAAAAGGCCAAGCTTCTGACAAAGCTCTGTGGCTTTCAAGAATATAAAGGTTTCCTTTTTTAAATAAAAAAACATTTATTATATTTTTTAAAGTTATCAAAAACACACAAATTATGACTACACATCTCAATGCACTTTCACAAAATGAATCACCATGTAACCATCATCAAGACGAAGAAACAGAACATTACAAACACCGCGGCACCTCCCTTCACTGTCAGAGTCAATACCTCCGCCTGGAGGAACCGTCTGGCTTCTGTCACCGCTGGTTTCTTTTGGCTGTTTTTCATCTGTGTTTAAATTGAATAATATGGTGTGCACTGTTTGTGTCTGGTTTCTTTAGCTCAACCTTGTAATTTGTGGGTTATAATCTGTGTTGTTGAGAGTAGCAATAATTAGTTCCTTCTCAATATAAGAATGTATCACATTCTTTATTTGTTTTATCTATTTCTTTATTTTACTTCTTTACCTATTTATCTATTTCTTTATCTATTTTACTGCTGATGGAAGTTTGGATTCCTTCCAATTTAGTGATTTTACAAATACTGATACTTTTTGATATTTCTTGATGTGTCTACACACATTTCTCTGGATTATGTCTCTAGGAGTGAAATTCCTGGGTCATAGGGTTATACGAAGATTTCTGAAAAAAATCTACCAAAATACTGTGGACAGACCACATGGAATCAGACAGATCCAAACTGGGATCCCACCTCCCCTCTTGCTGGCTTGAGATCTTAGTCCAGACGTCCGTCTGTGAAGTCTTTCCTCGCTGACAAGTAGATTTTTCAGGGTGCTCCTGCAAAGGAACCTGTCTTGACCCATTTCCCCCTTCCTTTCCCTGCAGAGTTACTTCAGGATGGTGTCAACACACCCCATGCCCTACGTCTCTCCTTCCACTCTGTCTCCAACTCTCCCACCAGGCCTCTTCAGCCGCTCCCCAGCCACTCTCCTCCTGGGTGCTCAGCAGCAGGAGCAGAAGGGGGTCTCCCTGTTGACACAGGCTTCCCTGGTGTCATGGGCCTGCAGGCCTCTGGCCCTTCCTTCTCAAAGTCTTTTGCTGGTTCAGTCTCCTCTCTCTAAACCCCATGTGTTGCCAAGCCCATGACTCGGACCTTGGACTTGCTCTTGGCTGCGGAGTGTCACTCACTAGATGACCTCATGCAGGACTGTGGTTTCCATCTCTCTGCTACTGACTCTCAAGTATTTTTGTTATTCAGTCACTCAGTCACGTCCAGCTCTTTGTGACCCCATGGACTGCAGCACGCCAGGCTTTTCTGTTCTTCACCATCTCCTGGAGCTTGCTCAAACTCGTGTCCATTGAGTCGACGATATCATCCAACCATCTCATTCTCTGTCACCCCCTTCTCCTGCCATCAAATTTTTCCAGCATCACAGTCTTTTCTAAAGTCAGATCTTCACATCAGGTGGCCAAAGTATTGGAGCTTCAACTTCAGCATCATTCCTTCCAATGAACATTCAGGGTTGATTTCCTATAAGATTGACTGGTTTGATCTCCTTGACTGGTTTGAATCCAAGGAATGCTCAAGAGTCTTCTCCAGCACCACAGTTCAAAAGCATCAGTTCTTCAGTGCTCTGCCTTCTTTATAGTCCAATGCTCATATTCATACATGATTACTTGAAAAACCATAGGTTTGACTATACAGACCTTTGTCAGCAAAATGACCCAAGCATGTATCTCCCACCAGACCTCCAGTCTGGCTCACTGATCAAGCTGCCCACTCTACCTCTGCCTTTGGATGGCTCCAGGCCTTCTCCTACTCCACACAACCTGAACTGACATCCTGCCCTTCCCTCCCCGGCAGCCCTGCATCTCTCAGTGAAGGTCAACACAATGTCCCAGCTGCTCAGGAAAGAATCTCTGAAAACATTCTTGACCCCTATCTTCCTGTCACTCCTCACATCTGGTGCAACTGCAAATGCTGCTGGCTCCACCTTGAAGATGGAGCTGGCCATTTCCTTGGTGGTCCAGTGGTTAGGAGTCTGCCTGCCAAGCAGGGGACATGGATTTGATCCCTGGTCTGGGAACTAAGATCCCACATGCCACGGGGCAACTAAGCCCATGTACTACAACTACTGAGCTCGTGCGCAACACCTCCTGAAGCCCGTGTGCTCCAGAGCCCATCCTCTGCAACAAGAGAAGCCACCACAATGAGAAGCCCAAGCACAACAACTAGGGAGCGGCCCCTGCTTGTCCCAGCTTGCCCTTGCTCACCTCAACCAGAGAAAGCCCACATGCAGCAATGGAGACTCAGCGCAGCCAAAAAAAAGAAGGATTCGGCATTGGGCCCCCTCCTGCCAGCCCCGTGACCATTATCTGGAAGGCTAGTTACCCCTCCCCTGCTAGACAGGCTCGCTTTTCTTGCCCTGGCCCATGCCCTCCCCCATGGGATCAACACCTGGCCAACACCTGGGAAGACAGCATTCCGGGAACTCTTGCCTCTTGCAGAATGAGCCTACACTCTAACAATGGACACCTTCTCTCCCCGTCGACCCTTGAACCCTGGCCCCTCCTTCTCCAGTCCTGGGTCACCTTTCTGGAATAACACATGTTCCTCAGGCCCTTTGCACCTCCTCCTGCTCTCACAGCCTGCACCACTCTCCCTTCACCACCAGAGACCCCAGAGCATCTCTCTCTCACAGCTTTCCATCTTTTCTCAAAATTTACCTCCTGGCCACCCCACCTAAAAGGTCCCATGGCCCACATTTCCCACTGCCTTTCCTTGCTTGGTCTTTCTCCTGACACTTGCCATCACATACTGTGAGTTTTCCTTGTTTCTTGTGTACTCTTTGTCCCTCTCTTCTCAAAGTCCAGTGAGAGTGGGAAGCTATGTTCATTCAGCATCATCTGCAGGTGGTACCTGCCTGGAGGAAGTGGGCTTTGGGTACAGAGTCGACGTTTCAGGCACAGAAGGAGCAGATGGAACACCTACAATCGTGTTTCACACACAGTAACCACTCCATAAAAAATGTATTTGGGGAACATTTCAGTTCATGAAGGAGAAGTAGAAGAACACATCAGTGAACTCATGACCACGAGGAGATAATGTTCAGGAAACAGCCCAACCCACCATGAGTGCTCCAAGCAATGGGTATTCCTTCAGCATTTCCCTTGGTCACCTGAGCTTGACCTTGAGTGTGTTGACCTTGACCTGAGCCGGGACTGCTGTTTGCACTGGGGCTGCTGCAGGAGCCATTGTGGGCACTGCCGCCAGTAGCACCAACAGCTTCCTGGCTATTGCTTTCAGAGTCTGGATAGTCTCAGCAATCCCTCAGGAGGTGACCATTTCAGGGGCAATTCCTAGCACACACTGGCACATGTTCCTCAACCCTGCAGTCAGAATGGGTTTGGAGGGAGAGGCGTGTGGAGACTGACACTCTCTGGACACCACTGGGAAGAATGCACAAGGCAGGTGCCAGGCATCACTTGACATCAGCCCCTTCTTTCTTGAACCTAGCCCTCCACTCACCCAGGGGCAGGGCTTCCATCAAGTCCATGTCCTCCCAAGGTGACATGTGCCCTTTCTCCCTCTACCAGAGCATCTCTGCTGCCATCCCATGAGGGTGCTGAGCTCCACCTTCCCAGGGTGGGGGATGGCCCCTTCTGTGCCCACCAGCCAGCCGGCCCTCCTCCCCACTGGCGGTCACCACCTCCAGGTTTCACCTGTCCTGTGACATCACCTACTCACCCAGTGTTCTGCTCAGCAGACTGAGTTCTGAGAGCAGACCATGCTAATTCATGTCCCGCATCTTACCTAGGGAATAAGGGAAGGGGAAATAAAATTCATTCTTTTAGAGCAATGAGAGCATTAGTTATGTGTCTGCTAAAGTGATGTGGTAGCAGGAGGAAGGGATATAGAAGTACCTTATGGGCTCCTTAGAGGAAACCACCCGCTCCTTCAGTAATACGGTAGACCTGTTTGGTATGGCTGTGTGTGACCATTTCACTCTTCTCTGCATGTGAAGACTCAGAAGCCCAGGGACCTGAGGCACTAGGTCAGGCTTCAGCCTCCTTGCCTGGGAAGGAATGGAGGCCCAGGGCCATCCCGGGTGTCAGTGGAGGACACAGGCCATGAGAGAAGTGAGGTTGGAAATGCACTGCTATTCATTTGGTCCCCTACACAAACCTGTGAGTGACCCAACGGGGGGAATTGTGTATGCGTGCATGCATGTGTGTACGTGTGTGTTGTGTGGGTATGTGTTGCATAATGTGCTCACACACATACCCATGCATGTTTTGAGAATAGAAAGAAAAGCAAAGCAGAATTCTCTTGAGGAAGTCAGTGTCACTCACAGGAGAGGGACATCAGTGCCATGCGAGGAGCAGGCTCTGTTTGCAGGGCTCACCAGCTTTCTGGGTGACCCACCAAGGATGCCTCTTTATGCCCCGCCCACAAAAAGGGAGGTAACGTGTCTTCTTTAGGTTTAGGCTTCCCTGCAGCCCTAGTTCAGTTTTCTTTGATTGTTATTTTTCACTGGTTTCAATGCCAAAAATAAGATGGGGGTGCAGACACACCTTTTTTCCAAGAAGCCTTGAGCAGGACCACAAAAATAGAAGACCCCTCTATTGGTTGAGGGTGGTTGATTGGAACGGTCTGGAAATGACTTAGCTCTCGGAGGTGTTAGAGAATACCAAAGCACATCACTAGAGTACAAGCTCATATGAATTCTTTTTGAATAAAGAAAATGGAAATGGAATATTTGGGGAAGGGCAAAATAATTACAAGTAACATGTGTTTGTACTGTTTATAATGGTGATGCACCATTTTGCCATTTAATTAAAACCTTGTGAGTTTGGTGCAATAGCTGCCTGAGGAAACTGCCTACCCTTCACACCCTGCATGGCCTCCTCCAGCCCCCTCTGGCGTTATCTGAAATGGGAGATCCTGCCACAGGTGGCTGCCAGGCTACGAAGCCACCAACCTCCTCTGCTGGCTGAGGGGCTCTGGCCTCACTGCCAGATTAAGGACATGTTCTGTAGGTGACAACCTGGGTGGCAGGGCTGAGCAGAAGTCCTGAGAAGACCCAGCATGCCCTGCCCTGGCCCAGGTGACTCTCTGCTCTCAGCTGAGGAGTGGGACAGAGCAGGGGGCTTCTAGAATCTACTGACACCCATACACAACCTCAGACGCTCTGACTTAACTGGCAGCCAGGCCTGCGCTTCCACACCTCAGGACGTGAGCTTCCGTCCTTCTGAGCCTTCTTGAGTGGTGCAGTTCTGCAGAGAGAAGCTCCATTTGTCCTCCTCAGAGCTGGGCTGGGGGAGGGTGGGCCTGGCCAGGACATTTCCATCCTCTGCCTCTTGTCCCCCAGCCTCTCTGTCCCCAAGGCCTGTGCTATGCCTGGTCTCTGAGCCCTTGCATCACCTCAGGGCCCCCTTGGGGCCAACCTTGCATGCAGACCTTTCATTTTTGTCTCCCAGAAATGATCCTCCCACCTCCAGGCCCCTCAGATCCTGCCAGGCGACTTGGGCTGAAACTGCCTTCTCTGTTATGCTTTGAACTCTGTTCCTCCTAAATTCCTGTGTTGAAGCCTTCACCCAGTACCTCAGAATGTGACCTTATTTGGTGTCTTAGTCCGTTTCAGCTGCTATCACAAAATGCCACAGATTGGCTGGTTTATAAACAACAGAAATTTATTTCTCACTGCTCTAGAGGCTGGGAGTCTGTGATGAGCCTCCGAAACAGTGACATTCTGGTGCCGGCCTCCTCCTGGGTCACAGCCAGCACCTTCCCGCTGCGTCCTCACACAGTAGGGGTGTCTGTGAGGTCTCTTTTATAAGAGCAGCAGTCCCGTCAAGGGGTTGGGGCTGTCATTGTCTAAGCACCTCCTAACAGCCCTGCTCCTAGAACCATACCTTAGGGGCTTAGGATTTCAACGTACGAGTTTGGGCAGACACAAACATCCAGGCCATAGCATGTGAAGACAGGGTCTTTACAGAGGCAACCAAGTTAAAAACAGGGTTATTAGGGGCAGTCCTACTGCAACATGTCTGGGAAATTTGGAGACAGACACACACAGGCAGGATTCCATGTGAGGATGAAGACGGCCATCTACAAGCCAAGAAGAGGCCTGGGACAGCTGCTCCCATACAGCCTTGGAGTGACAACCTGGCTGACACCTTGATCTTGAACTTGCAACCTCCAGATCTGGGAGCAGATCTCTGCTGTTTGAGCTGCCTGGTCTGTGGTGCTCAGATGGCCCTTGAGGAGTAACACTGCTCCCATGAGGCTGGGTCCCAGCACAGAAAGTGGATGCAGTGACGGCTGCTGGACATGGGGTGTTCTGGGGTCCCCTCCCTCCTTGCTATCAGTACAAAAGGTACTGGTTGGTTCCCCCTGACTTGGTTCCCCAGCCTCATGATCACTGCCACCACTGTGCTCCCCCCTACTGCTGAACTGCTGCTGCCTCAAGAGCCCCTTTCTGCTGTATGGACTGTAGATTGGATGTTAGCTTGTTCACCAGCAAAGAGGCAGGGGTTACAAAAATGAAGGTCTTGTCCCTGGCCATCTGGAAGCTCACTAGGGACCCATCAGGGTGCTCTGTATACCAGGCTGGTGCTGTGAGAGCTCAGGGCCATGGGAGTACAAAGAAGCAAAGTCTAGCCAAAGCTGGGGCTTCTGAATACTTGGAAGTTTGTTAAGCGTTAGCCTGATGGGAAAGATCGGAGAGGTCATCTAAAGACACCTGCTGGACTGGGACTACAGGCTGGCTACAGCATCACAGGTAAGAGAAGTCAGAACTGGGACCAGACCAGGGTCCCAGCCTCAAGCCCCGCATGCACCCTGGAAGCCCCCACCGAGTGGTTGAGACCAGCATCCCCCTCTAGTGCTCAGCCCGGTGGTCGAGACCAGCATCCCCCTCTAGTGCTCAGCCCGGTGGCCCCCAGGTGCACAGAGCGCAGCCTCCTCCCCATCCTCACACCACTCACACCAACCAGAAGTGTTCACAAACACAGAGCCAGGGCAGGTTTTCCTGGTGGCTCAGCAGTAGAGAATCAGCCTGCAATGAAGAAGAGGCAGGAGACGTGGGTTCAGTCCCTGGATGGGGAAGATCCCCTGGAGGAGGGCATGGCAACCCTCTCCAGAATTGTTGCCTGGAGAATCCTGTGGACAGAGGAGCCTGGCAGGCTACAGTCCACTGGGTCACAAACAGCTGGACACAACTGAAACAGCGGAGCACACACGCATAGCCAGGGCGTCACAAACTTGTCCTCCCTGTGGGCAAAGGAAGACACACAACCAGCGCCTTTGAGAGGCTCTGCGTCAGAAACAGTCTCTAGCAGCTGTGAGCCACCCGCAGTCCTGAAGCTGAGTCATGATGCTTCCTGCAAGGTTCTACAGGCCCCCAGGGCTCCTGCGGGGAAAATGACGACACCTGCCCTAACAGCAGAGAGTGAGAACCTCCCTCCCATCTGGACGCAGCAGACAGTCCCAGGACGCTTCAGACACATCCCCCGCCTCTGCCTCTTCTACTCCTCCTAGGGCCTCACAAAGACGCGATGCCTGATGACAAGCGGGCACTCGGAGGGCAGAGACATGATGTCTGGTGATGTCTTCTTTCCTTTGTGCACAGGATCAAAAAGCTGTCATTAATCCCCGACAGTCCAAGGCCATTGTAACTGAAAAGTACCCTGGACCTGAACTGTAGCTGCAAAGTAAACCCACCTGCTAGCTTCCTCCTTGAAACAAATTTGTCAGCCTAGACTCTGATGTTAGTAACCTATAAGCCATTTTCCTGTTTTCCTAAGTGCCTGAAGAAGCCCTTAAACTGGACTGATCAAAAGAGAAAAAGGAGACAGAGGCAGTCAGGCCCTGCCAGGCTCTGCAACCCCAGGCCTCCCTATCGCCTACGACTGTCTAGAGCTTCCCATGTGGAGACTTAAAGACCAGGAGTTTTCCTGCCTGGGGAGCTAGCCCACACCCATAGAGGGTCAGCGCTGCCCCTACCCTGGGCCCTGGCACCTTCCTTTGCTCCTACACCCTCACTCCCCTTGATGTTTACATGTGTCTGTCCAGCTCCACCACAGGACCACAAGCTCATTGAGGACAGACTGTGTCTTGTTTGGATTAATCTCCCAAAGAGAGTGCTCAGCCAGGCTTGCTGAGGTGCACGGACACTCCTGCATTGCCCACAAAGCCTGGCACCATTTGGTACAAACTCACCCTTCAGCCTGTCTCTCACTCCCTTCCCCTGCACAAACCCTCCAGCCTGCCAAGCTGAGCAACTTTGGTACTTGGTTCTCCTTGAGCAGCCCCTCAAAATTTCCCCTCTGCCCTTATTCACTCCTGTTCCTGCTCCCTGGGGCTCAGAGCCAAGCTTGCATAGCGCACCAGGCATCCACCACCAGGCCCTGTGTCCCCCAGATGTGGGATGTGGTGTGAGTGGCAGGGTCTCTGAGACACCCTCCCATTTGCCTGGCACTCGGGGTCATTCGCTCCCTTTCTATGTAGTCATTGTTTTCCCAGCTGGGGGCCAGGTCTTTTCTGCCCGTCGCCCGCCACCACCATATCCTTTGTAACGTAATCCCTTCATCCATGTGCCACAAATTTCAGGCTGCCTAAGATGGTCCAGGGAGCACGGGAGAAACAAGTTCTGTGTCAGCAATTCCAGGTAGGGCCCAGGAATCCGAACTCCTTCTGGTATTTCTTCTCCTGCAAATAGCCCAATGCCTTGCTTTGAAAAATAGCTCACCAGTGTTCAATACATATTTGCAATATACAGATTTGCAGGACCACACCCTGTGATCCCTTCCTGGTGTGGCATGCCTGCCCCAATGCCCTTTCTCCACTTTTCAGTCTGGTCCTTGGGTTCTGTTTCCAGGCAGATGTAGTGAAAGCAGATAAGAAGCAGGTACCCACAGAGCCTCCTAAGCCAGTGAGGGGGAGCACAGGCTGGGTCCCAGCCCCCTAAGCACAGCTGTCTCCATGCTGAGTGGGCAGGCCCATAGCTGGAGGGCACCCCTCAAGCTCCATCCTTGGCATAACTGTTCAGCATCTTCTCCTGGGCTCCCAGTTCTCTTTCTCTGCTTTTTCACAGGCTCCTGCTGTTTAGCCTCCAAATATGCTCACATTACTCCAGCCTTTGCCTTCAACTTCCGCCTACCAGATCACCGGTTCTCACTGTTCCTTCATCCCCAGTTGGTGGACTCTGAAGATACATTCTCAGAGCTTGCCTGCGGGTAGTCACCCCGATGGGCAGGTGGGCTCTGAGCAGGTACAGAAGCACCCAGGCTAAGGACAGTGGTTACATGGTGGCCCTCGAAGGGGAACATCAGGCCGATGACAAGGGAAACGTCACACATTAGGACAATTTCCTACAAGTGGCCATGTCTCTTTATAGTTTGCATGTTGACATTATAAGGGCACTAGGTACTCATGAGTTGCAGGCCAAGAGATCCACCGTCCTGTCCTCTGTCCTCACCCTGGGGGGTCATCACCAGGGCCTACCCTCCTAGAAGCTCCCCACTTCCTTCAGCATCACCTCCTCTTGAACTTATGGGTTAAGAATGTCCTAGTCCCACAATGACAATTTCCCCACCCCGACGATTTCCCCACCCTTCTAGTTTCTTTCCTTTTGCTCCATCAGTGTCAGTGATGCTCAGGGCCTGACCTCAGCCTTCCTCTCCTCTCTCCAGGCTCACGGTCTCTGGGTCATTCCATCCCACCCTGTGGCCTCCCATGGGTCCACGTATCTGAAATGCACCCTGCTCTCATTAAGTAAAATCATCACTCCTTGCATTTATGAAGGTGAGAGTTACTATGAAAATCTCAGAAAATAATTTTAGAAACATGGAATATCAGAGTTGGAATCCACCTAGAGATGATCTGGTGAGAGGCACTCCTATTAAAGATAATAACAAAGACAACAATAATGTTCATGCACAGAACATTCCTTGCACAGATTTCAGCCCCCAGGTATGTAAAATCATTTAATCTTCACATCAATCCTCTTAAGGTAGAGTATTATTACCTTATTTTACAGATAAAGACACTGAGGCCTAGAGACATTTAAAGGATAAGCCCAGGTCTCTCAAACACTGCAGAGCAGAGCCAGGGGAGAGTAAAGCCTTGCTTTGGATTGTAAGAGGTCCAAGGTCAGACTCTAAGTGACCACTTAGCCTGAGCAAGACTCCTGGCCTTGGGTAACAGGTCCCTTCTCAGTCCACCCCCACCCCCACCCCTTTAGCCCTACTTGCCTCTCCAGGCTGCATCCACCTGTGTCCTCTATAAGTTTTCCATGTATCCATGTCTCTCCTGACCACAGGGCTTTTCACATGTCATTCTCTACCTGGAACATTCTTCCCCACCCTCTTTCCTCCAGGATCATTCCTCCTTCTGCGCTCTGCTGAGTATCCTGTGCAGGGGAGCCTCCCTGTTCCCCACTCCCTCCCCAGCCTGAGCAACTGTCCCTCATATGCCCTTACATTAGCAGCTACAGTGCATAAGAGTTTCTTAGCGGGCATGCTAATATGAACGCCATCATTCCATGGTAAAGAGCATGCTGTGCTCTAAAAACCTGCGACTGACAAGGACGGTATCTCAGAGGGGCCCATGGCTGGTTCCCAGACCCTGTTAATAACCACCGTACAGAACGGGTGCTGACTGAGCTAGGGAGACTGCTGACTGTAAATTGTGTTTATAGGCACATCCACAGATAGATATGTACAAACGCATAAAATCTTTATTTTCAATAGCATAAATTCTAGTCCTGCCTAGAATGTAAATGAACTTCCCTGGTGATTCAGTGTCCTTTGCAGAGAGTTTCCAAGGCAGACTCTCTGCAGTGTCATCTCTGAAGCTATTTATAGGGCTTTGGCACGTGGCTTGCGCTGACTGATAGGGCAGGCCCAGTGACACTAGGAGTGTGGCTGCTGGCCTCCTAAATCACTCCTCTCATAGGTCCCTTCTCATTCCCAGCCTGGATCACAGAGGACAGAACAACTGCTTCTCACTGGTGTGGGGCAGACCTGCCAGGCTGCTCAGGCCCTGAGATGGAGAGATGCTCAGGCACTGGGAGGGGGAGATGCTCAGGCCCTTG
>NW_011494662.1:444218-457409 GCF_000754665.1 Bison bison bison | reverse complement strand
GGGACGGGAGAGACGCTCAGGCCCTGGGAGCACTCCTGGGTGAGGAGGGATGCTCACTGTCCTGGCTTCTAGCCGGCCTGTGCTAGGAGACACACTGTGAGTCCTTCGAGCACCCATGGGCTTTGTAATTGCCATCTTGTCTTAAATATTAAGAAAACAATATATGAGGTCATACTTCTCTCAAGACAGACAGCTAGTAAGTGGCTAACAGAGCCAGGTGCTCCCTCAATAGCCCTGCTTTCCCAATGCTTTTTTACTGCTGAGTCACTGCCTCTTGGGTTTCTTTATTCCACTTCACTCTCAGGAGCCAGCTAATGATGACTCTGATCTCAGAAAGGGAGCAGGATGTGGCCCAGGCCTGGGGGCTGCACGGGGGCATACTCTCCAGGCTGCAAGGCCTGCTGGGACTCCTCTCAGCCTCCCTTTCTGCCACCCTGTCAGCGAAGTGAGGATATTGCTCTGCAGAGCCCAAGGTTAGACACTGCAGTGCACAGGAAGCGTCCCCTTGCCAGGCCTGCCAGGGTGGTTGCAGGGCTAGGTTCTGCTCCTACCGCTGCTGTTCACCAGCCTTTTCATCTTAGAAACACCATCTCATGTGTCTAAGCATCAGTTTCCTCACCAGTGAGCTGGGAATCACATCTTCCCACCTACTTCACATGCAATGTAGTGAAAACTATAGGTAATTTGTGTGTAATTTGAAAATCACAGATTGTCCTACAAAGCTAAGTTTGCACCACACTAGAAGGTCACCAGGATCTCAAAAATTATAAGATACAAACTTGCACCTATTAGGATGGCCGTTATTTTAAAAACAAAAAGCCAACAACACAATAAATAACAAGCATTGGCAAAGATGTGGATAAACTGAAACCTTTATACACTGTCGGCAGGAAGGTAAATTGGTGCAGCTGCTGTGGCAAACGCTAAGGAGGTGCCTAAAAACTAAATATAGCACTATCACATGACCCAGAAATTACACTTCTGGTAATATACCCAAAATAATTGAACACAGGGACTTGAACAGATTTTATACAATAATGTTTTATTGTTGTTGTTCAATTACTCAGTCATGTTCAACTCTTTGCAGCTCCATGGACTGCAGCACACCAGGCTTCCTTATCCTTCACCATGTCCCGGAGCTTGCTCAAACTCATGTCCATTGAGTCGGTGATGCCATCCAACCATCTCATCCTCTGTTGTCCCGTTATCCTCCTGCCTTCAATTTTTCCCAGCATTCGGGTCTTTTCCAATGAGTCAGTTCTTCACATCAGCTGGCCAAAATATTGAAGTTTCAGCTTTAGCATCAGTCCCTCCAATGAATATTCAGGACTGATTTCCTTTAGGATGGACTAGTTGGATCTCCTTGCAGTGCGAGGAACTGTCAAGAATCTTCTCCAACACCACAGTTCAAAACTATCAATTTGATGGTGCTCAGCTTTATTTATAGTCCAACTCTCAGATTCATACATGACTACTGGAAAAACCACAGCTTTCACTAGATGGACCTCTGTCGACAAAGTAATGTCTCTGCTTTTTAACATGCTGTCTAGGTTGATCCAACCAGTCCATTCTAAAGGAGATCTGTCCTGGGTGTTCTTTGGAAGGAATGATGCTAAAGCTGAAACTCCAGTACTTTGGGCAACTCATGCGAAGCGTTGACTCATTGGAAAAGACTCTGATGCTGGGAGGGATTGGGGGCAGGAGGAGAAGGGGACGAGAGAGGATGAGATGGCTAGATGGCATCACCAACTCGATGGACATGAGTTTAAGTGAACTTCGGGAGTTGGTGATGGACAAGGAGGCCTGGCGTGCTGCAATTCATGGGGTCGCAAAGAGTTGGACATGGCTGAGCGACTGAACTAACTAACTAACTAACTAGGTTGGTCATAGCTTTTTTTCTGAGCAAGCATCTTTTAATTTCATGGCTGTAGTCACCATCTGCAGTGATTTTGGAGCCAAAGGAAATAAAGTCTGTCACTGTTTCCATTGTTTCCCCATCTATTTGCCATGAAGTGATGGCACTGGATGCCGTAATCTTTGTTTTCTGAATGTTGAGCCTTATCCCAACTCTTTCACTCTCCTTTTTCACTTTCATCAAGAGGCTCTTCAGTTCTTCTTCTCTTTCTGCCATAAGGGTGGCAGCATCTGCATATCTGAGGTTATTGGTATTTCTCCCAGCAATCTTGATTCCAGCTTGTGCTTCCTCCAGCCCAGCGTTTCTCATGATATACTCAGCATATAAGTTAAATAAGCAGGGTGACAATATACAATCTTGATGTACTCCTTTCCCAATTTGGAACCAGTCTGTTGTTCCATGTCCAGTTCCAACTGTTGCTTCTTGACCTACATACAGATTTCTCAGGAAGCAGGTAAGGTGGTCTGGTATTTCCACCTCTTGAAGAATTTTCCAGTTTGTTGAGATCCACACAGTCAAGGGCTTTGGCGCAGTCAATAAAGCAGAAGTAGATGTTTTTCTGGAATTCTCTTGCTTTTTCTATGATCCAGTGGATGTTTGCAATTTGATCTCTGGTTCCTCTGCCTTTTCTAAATCCAGCTGGAACATCTGGAAGTTCTCGCTTCACCTACTGTTGAAGACTAGCTTGAAGAATTTTGAGCATTACTTTACTAGCAGTGTGTGAGATGAGTATAATTTTTTAATAAAATTTATTTATTTTAATTGGAGGCTAATTACTTTACAATATTGTAGTGGTTTTGCCATACATCAACATGAATCTGCCACAGGTGTACACGTGTTCCCCATCCTGAACCCTCCTCCCACCTCCCTCCCCATACCATCCCTCTGGGTCATCCCAGTGCACCAGCCCTGAGCATCCTGTATCTTGCATCGAACCTGGACTGGTGATTCGTTTCACATGATATTATACATGTTTCGATGCCATTCTCCCAAACCATCCCACCCTCACCCTCTCCCACAGAGTCCAAAAGACTGTTCTATACATCTGTGTCTCTTTTGCTGTCTCTCATACAGGGTTATTGTTACCATCTTTCTAAATTCCATATATATGCATTAGGAGATGAGTACCATTATGTGGTAGTTTGAACATTCTTTAGCATTGCCCTTCTTTGGGATTGGAATGAAAACTGACCTTTTCCAGTCCTGTGGCCACTGCTGAGTTTTCCAAATTTGCTGGCCTATTGAATACAGCACTTTAACAGCATCATCTTTTAGGATTTGAAATAGCTCAGCTGGAGTTCCATCACCTCCACTACTTTATTCGTAGAGATGCTTCCTTAGGCCCTCTTGACTTTGGATGTCTGGCCCTAGGTAAGTGATCACACCTTCGTGGTTATCTGGATCATTAAAATATTTTTTATATAGTTTTTCCATGTATTCTTTCCACCTTTTCTTAATATCTTCTGCTTCTGTTAGGTCCATACCATTTCTGTCCTTTATTGAGCCCATCTTTGCATGAAATATTCCCTTGGTGTCTCTAATTTTCTTGAAGAGATCTCTAGTCTTTCCCATTCTGTTGTTTTCCTCTATTTCTTTGCATGGATCACTGAGGAAGGCTTTCTTATCTCTTCTTGCTATGCTTTGGAACTCTGCATTCAGATGGGCATATCTTTCCTTTTCTCCTTTGCCTTTAGCTTCTCATCTTTTCTCAGCTATTTGTAAGGCCTCCTCAGACAGCCATTTTTCCTTTTTGCATTTCTTTTTCTTGGGGGTGATCTTGATCACTGCCTCCTGTACAATGTCATGAACCTCTGTCTGTAGTTCTTCAGGCACTCTGTCTATCAGATCTAATCCCTTGAATCTATTTGTCCCTTCCACTGTATAACATAAGGGATTTGACTTAGGCATACCCAAATGATCTAGTGGTTTTCCCTACTTTCTTCAATTTAAGCCTGAATTTTGCAGTAAAGAGTTCATTATCTGAACCACAGTCTGCTCCTGGTCTTGTTTTTGCTGACTGTATAGAGCTTCTCCATCTTCAGTTGCAAAGAATATAATCAATCTGATTTTGGTATTGACCATCTGGTGCTATCCATGTGTAGAGTCATCTCTTGTGTTGTGGAAGAGGGTGTTTGCTATGACCAGTGCGTTCTCTTTGCAAAACTCTGCTAGCCTTTGCCCTGCTTCATTATGTACTCCAAGGCCAAATTTGCCTGTTACTCCAGGTATCTCTTGACTTCCTACTTTTGCATTCCAGTCCCCTATGATGAAAAGAACATCTTTTTTTGGTGTTAACTCTAGAAGGTCTTGTACATCCTCATGGAACCATCCAACTTCAGCTTCTTTGGCATTACTGGTTGGGACATAGCCTTGGATTACTGTGATTTTGAATGGTTTGCCTTCATCATTCTGTCTGTTGTTTTTGAGATTGCACCCAAGTACTGCATTTTGAACTTTTTGTTGACTATGATGGCTACTGCATTTCTTCTATGGGTTTCTTGCCCACAGTAGTTAATATAATGATAATCTGAATTAAATACATCCCAGAGCTCTGTGCTCTGCTCCAGTGTTCTGGGCCCCACCTCCCCTCCTCCGGCCACTTGGCCTCAGCCTGGCAAGGGCCCTCTTATCAGTTTGCCCAGGAGTGGAGTGGTCCAGGGAATCCCCTCAATTCACTTAAAGTACAAGGTGGGCAGTCTGCGAAGCAGCCCTGCGGGGTCACAGCATAAGCACCAGTTGGAAGGTACATCCTGAGGTGGCCGTACCTCCTGCTAGGTCATGCCCCCTCCTCGATCACCTCCAGGGATCACCCAGAGCCTGTCTCAGGCTCTGCTCTCAGATGCCCAGGTGGACACGTGGGAATGAGGGGTGAAGGAGCCCCAGCCCCCCTGCCCCTGTGGAGTTTCATGGCTCTTGCTAGACTCAGAAGGGCTGTCCCCTGATATTCAGAGACAACCCAGAGGTCTCTGGTAACTTACTTCATACCTGGTGGCACTGGGGAGCTTCCATCATCCCTGAGTCTCCTGGTGAAATGTCCCAAGGAGGCACCAGCACAAGAGAGAGGTTACAGGCAGACAGCCAGGGGCAGAATCCTGTACTGCTATGGGCTAGTTTATAACCTCAGGCAGATTACTAACCCTCAGCACAACTGGAAAACAGAAATGATGTTCTTTTTCATCTGATACAATGAAGTAATTTTGTGAAGCATTTAGCCTGATATCCAGTAACTGCTTAGCTAGCTCCTGTTACTATGATCCTCTCTTTGACTTTGGCTTGTCTGTTATGGAGACTTGAATGGGTTTTAGATGCTGACTCTTCCTTTGTTCTAGAAAACAACCTGAGTGAAGAAGACTCCAATCCATGTTCCTGTAGAAAGTTGTAAAGGCACCATTGACCTAAACACAGACACCTTGGACTCTACAACTGAACAAGCTCTTTTGTTTGCTTGTATAACATAAATTGTTGGACATGAGGAGGGCAGGGCTTTTTCTCTGCAGATTTTGGCCGTGGGCCTGAGAGCTGAAGGGGGAAGCCCAGGGGAGATCAGAGGAGCAGATGAGCCAGAGGAAAGATCTCAAAACACAAGTATAGCCCAAAGAAGGCAGAGACAGGGCACCAACTGACAAGGAGCTAAGGACCATGGGGACACTCTGCATGGAGAAAACTTGAAGGAGAACACAGGCCATGTTATTTGTATGAAATTTGGGCATCGTGTATGTGTGACACCATTGTTTGCACCAACAGCAGTTACGGAGTCTGGGAGTCTAATTCACCATCAGGGGCCAATGCAGCCAGAGGCAGGCAAAGAGCTGGGGTCACTGGACACACCCAGGTTGGCTTTGTAAATATTCTGCAGATTGGCCCTGCCTCTGCCCAGCTCTCACAGGCAAAACAGCCACCAGACACTGAGGGAGGACCTGCCGCAGGCAAAATTCCAAAACCAAGTGTGCTTTAGAGATTCAAGCCTTTAAAACAAATGCCTTTCACCTAGAGTGTTTGTTTCCATTGTAAATTGAAAATGTGCTCTGGTTAGAGACAGAAGAAAGTAGATGAGAAAGATCCCTGGCATCCTTACCACCTATTGATAGATACAGTTGCTAAGCAGGTCTTTTCCATTCAGGTTTTCATGCACATTTAAGTACTCTTTAGGAGGTTGGAATCATCAGAGAGAGGTAGATGACAGCTAGATTATTCTGATGGGCTTTTTTTGGGGGAGTATTTTCCTTTTTATGAAAAAAATTCTTTTTTATTTTAATGGCTACATTTCTCTACACTTATGGCTCTGTATTCTTTATTTAACTAGTTCCCTGTTGTTGACTGTTTAGGCTTGACCCAATTTTGTAACTCCAATGGCTGTCTTTCCACAACATTCTTTGTCTTCTCCTTTACAGAGCTTCTTAGGAGTAGAGTTTACTGGCACAAGTGCCCAGAACATGGTCAAGCCCCTTGCCCCACATTACCAAACTGCCCTCATCAACTTTTATTCCCACCATCTCTGCTATTGCTTGTGTTGCGTGCATGCTAAGTCACTTCAGTTGTGTCTGACTCTTTGAGATCCCATGGACTGTGGCCCACCAGGTTCCTCTTGTGGCAAAATCACTGTATAAGCCATTTGATAGAGATATGGTGCATTCAGAATCCCCTATCTGGGTGCTTGTCCTGGGCTTTGGATCTCCTGGGTGAGATTCCATTAATAACTAGGCTTAATGATCTTGAAATACCCATCCTGGTTTCTTTACCAGTGCATCTTTCAACCACCCAAGAACCAGGGTGGATGGAAATGTGGGTGCCGAGTGATGCTTCCCCTGCATCCTGACAACAAGCCCCCCGGGTCTCCCAAGGTGGGACTGCAGAAGTTGCAGAACAAAGGAGCAGCCCAGCTTGACCTAGACAGCCTGGTCCCCTGTCCTTGTCTCTGGGTGATGATCAGTGTGAAGATCAGCTTCTGAGAGAGGCCAGGATCTGGGGTCGTGGGAGGGTGCCAAGCGCTCAGTCCAGGTGGGCCAGAGCACCTTTCAGGGCCCCTCTCCTCCCCTCAGCTGGGACCCTGTCCTGCACTCACCTCAGGAGGGCACTGGGTGGAGGGGAAAAGGCTGGGTCAGTGCTGTCCTGGAAAAATATTGAAGGAAGTTGAAAACGTGGCTCTCAAACAAAACAGAATGAATACATGCCCAAGATTTTATTAAGCTCATCAATTAAGCAGTGAGCCAGGAAGTTGGTAATGCTGGTCCAAATGGCATTTCAAGTACTAGAATTTATGTAGTCCTTTGGGAAAGACTCACTAAAACAGATCTTTAACGTTTGAGGCAAATCTGGTTAATGTCCTACAGGGCAATAAATCAGTAGTTCTCTCTCTTCAGTGGACAGGGAATCATTTCATGTCTATTTGACAAATACCTACAATAGAGCATGGAACTTCACAGAATCTGAGCACTTAACTAATACTAACTGGAGGAGTCAAGCAATCCTCCTAAAAATGTGGCTAAACCTTGGGTAGGCCTATAAAACAAAGCCTCCAGGCAACCCCGGAAGCACACGCAGGGTTTTTGGCCTTATGTCCAGAGTTTGGATGCTTTCTGTTAACACATGAGCTTATGACCACTCCTATAGAAACAACTCAGACTCTGCTTTGCCAACTCCGCAAACACACACCTCCATACACGAAAACATCCTGAGAACTTGGAAGAAAGAAGCTACCAGCCTCGCCAGCGGGGATTCTGCCCTGAATCTCTATCTTAAATGAGATGCATGTGGTCCTTAACATCCTTTTTTTTGATGCATTTATGGGTCTTTTACCTCCAACCATGGTAAACTTTTATGGTAGAGCCCATAACTTACATTCATAGACTTTTAGAAATAGAGCTACTTTAAGATTTTTAAGTCCAAGGCTCGTGTTATCAGATGGCCTGTGCCCCAGCTTTATTAAGAGACTTTCCTAAAGCTAGCTCGCTGAGGAGTGCAGAACCAGGAGAAACACCCTAGCCCCTGCCCTAGGTCCTGCCTAGTCTTCCTTCACCCCCAGCACAGCTTTGGATACACAGTATATATGAATGAGATGGAAGCATGGATAGATGGATACGTGGATGAAAATGTGGGTGGGTAGATGGATGGATGGGTGGGTGGCTGAATGGATGGATAGACTGATGTAAATACAATATTGTTTTTCCTTTTAGAGAAGAAAATGGCTTGTGAACACAGTTATCCCCTTTTGTGGGAGGAGAAGAAAACACTGGTTCTAACTGTGTGCATTTCTTCACCAGTGTCCTAGTCTTACATATACTCTGTTTTACAGGCCCACCCAAGGCTTAGCCACATTTTTTGGAGGATGGACCACTGCTTGACTCTTCCAGTTACTATCAGTTAAGAACAATCAGCCTCATAGGGGGATGGAGGAGGTTGTTAGGCCTTCTTCTTTTGCACAGTTCTCAACACCAGCCTGCACATCGAAATGTCCTGATATTGGGTCTCCGCCTCAGTGGGGCAGCAGCACAATCTTTATATCACAGCCCCTCCAGATACTAATCACTGACAATTGCAGAGAGTATGACAAGTAAATCTGGGGACCAAGAGCCAACTGGGCTGCACTCTGTATGGGAGGAGCCACTGTGCCAGGGAGTCACTGTGACTTGAATGCTGTATTCGGCTCCTTGGGCTCAAAACTAACCAGTCCACTATAAGTGCCCCTCAGCAGGCCACTGCAGAGGAGCCAGGGCAGCCAGACTGTGGTTAGGCCGAGGGAGGAGACCGCTCTCCAGGGAAGGATGAGTGGCAGACCATCCAATGGCTCTCATGGAGTCAGCCTCCAGAGAGATAAAAGCTAATTGCCTTTGAAGGAAAATCTGGCTTTAGGAGAAAACTCCAGATGGAGCCCAGCAGAGCCTTTCAGTGTTGGAGGGGGCTCAGAGGACACACTCTGCATAAAGTATTTCTGCCTGCTTATCTGTTAATTTGTGCTTATGTCCTTCTAAGAAAAGAAGCTTAACCTTTCATCAAGATTTGCCATAAGTGGACATATAACAGTGTCTGAATCCTTTGTGATACCACTGTGTTCATTATGTTTTTCAGTCACTTAAAAGGAGTCTTAACGCATCCCCATTAGAATGAATGACAGGAAAATGTTTCTTTGAACAAATGGGGCAATCCTTTAATCAGACAATTAGAACCATTTTTGCTTTCACATCAAGATGAACACCACTTTTACTACTAAATTACATGCATCTTGCAAGCCCAGGCCTCTTGGGAAACTGTTTTAGTTCCTCTGTGCTCTGCATCTGACCCTCAACTGCCTTGTTCTTGATCTGTCTTTTTCATTTTTCTACGTTAGTATTTAATGTGTGTCTATGGGATGCAAGCCACTTTACATATGTTTTTTCTACTGAAACCAGGCCACAGAGCATCCTGTGAAGTGAGGACTCTCCAGGGAGCACACACCTGCCATCTTCACCACCTCCCATACTCCTCTTGTCAAGACAGCTGCTGACTCAGGGAAGAAAGCTTGGGAACCGCTGCCCCCTCCCCTCCCTAGGAGTGGGGCCTGGAGAGGCAGAGAGCACCCACTCAGCATCTGCTTCTTCTCAGTGCCCCGCAGAGACAGGGCTGTGCCAGGCTCCCTGGGACACACACCAGGGCCCTATATCCAGGTGTACCCTGGTCTAAGAGGCACTGGTCATAGAGCTGGGCATAAGCTGCACCAGGGCAGAGGGCGGGTGGGGCTGCAGAAGCAGTGTCTCACACAGCACCTCAGAGGCTGTCCCATGGGCTGACTGCAGTGACACCACAGACCAGGCACAGGGCACAGGGCAGTCAGGGCCATGGCTGTTGTTGGTTGTTGTCCAACCAGTGTTACTGGTCTGGGTGTAACTCTCAGTCTACACAGGATAGACCCAGTGAGTGTCCATGTGTGTGTGTATGCTAAGTCTCTTCAGTCGTGTCCAGCTCTTTGCAATCCCATGGACTGTAGCCTGCCAGACTCCTCTGTCCATGCGGATTCTCCAGGCAAGAATACTGGAATGGGTTGCCATGCCCTCCTCCAGGGGATCTTCCCAAGCCAGGGATTGAACCCGAGTCTCTTACATCTCCTGCATTGGCAGGTGGGTTCTTTACCACTGGAGCCACCTGGGTGTCCACTGACATCAGTTAGGACACTTGGCAACATTTTTAAATTTAAACAAAAATTAATCAACATTTTAAACACATAATTCATGTATTACACAATTCATGTACACACTTTAATTCATTTAAAGTGTATAATTAGATGGACTTTAACGTCACTGTCACCAAAGACACAGATGGCACCATATCACTCCAGAACATTCCCTCATGCCCTGCCACTGTCCATCCCCTCTCCACACCAACCTCAGGTGACCACAAACCTGCTTCTGTCTCTAGTTTCATTTGAGTTTTCTAGGATTTTATAGAAGTAGACTAATACAATGTACCCTCTTATGTCTGGCTTCTCTCACTCAGGCTGATCACCCTGAGATTTACTGGTGTCATTTCAAATGTCAGAAGTCTGTTCCTTTTCACTGCTGAGTAATGTTCCACCATGTTGATAGTCCTCATTTGCTTATTGATTGGCCCAGTGAGCTCTCACCATGTGAGTGCAGCAGGTGTCCTGGGATGGTGAGTGGCAGGTGCACCCTGCCTTTGCCAGGGTGACTGACAAGGTCACAGGAAGTCACATGGCACCCAGCATATGGCTGGATATCCACCATCGGGAGGGTGGCAAGGAGAAGAGCAGGGCCTGAGATAAGCGGCCACCTCAGGGGCCAGAGAGGAGAGTGTTTGTGCCAAGATAACAAGGAAGTCAGAGCAATATCTGAGGGAGAGGCCATCCTGCTGAAGACTAAGAGGGAAGGGAGGCAGGCTGGTGGGGAAGTAGGGCCGGGCTGTGCCTGGCTTGGGAGAGTGTTGGAATTGGGCTTGGCGGCAGAAGGGTTCAAACAGAAGAGTATTGTGGTTAGATTTGCTGATCAGCCCATGAGACCTTGGTCTGAAGAATAGGTTCTTAGGATCGACGTGGACATGGGAGACCAGTGAGGGGCTACTGTCAGTCATCCAGGCCAGAGTCAGGATGTGAGCAGAGCAATAGGGGATGTGTGGGCCATTTAGGACACAGACTGTACTTGACTTCAGGATCTCAAAGCCAATGGTGAGGGGATCCCGACACGAGGAGGAGGCCGGAAGCACTCCCTAGGTTCCCCAAGTCTGGATGGTGGGCTTCCATTTGCTGCCCCTCCCACCACCACTTTGGTCAGCTCAGGCTGAGAGGCTTAAACAGTTTGGGGGCTAGAAGTCCAAGATCAAGGTGCCAGCAGATCTGGTTTCTGGTGAGGCCTCTTCCTGGTATGTAGATGGCCACCTTCTCACTGTGTCATTACGTGGCAGAGAGAAAGGAAACAGCTCTCTCAAGTTATCTTATAAGGACACTAATCCCATAATGGGGGCTCCATCACCTCCTGAAGACCCCACCTCCTATGTTAGGGAGTTTGGCTTCAACATATAAATTTGGAAGACATTCAGTCAATAACACTCCTTGGCCTCCCGCCCTGGATATCCTAGCTGCTCTTTCTAGAAGCCCAACTTCCCTGGGACTACCGACCCACTCTCACTCCAGTCATCATTCATGGTCCAGTGCCCTGCCCAGCCCACAGACCCCTCCTGCAGGACGCTGGCTCTTGGACCCCAGGTCCCCCCAGGCATGGGCGTGAAGCTGGCTGGGAACCTGAGGGCTCACCCAGACTGCTCATCTGTACCCCTGGCTATGGCAGAAGCAGCTCATTGTCCGCAAGGACTTTCCCTCCACCCAGACCTGAAGCTGCAGGCTGTCATAGAAGCTCCATCTCAGACTTTGCTCCAGACCACAAGTAGTCTCACCAGGGCCTGGGTGAGACTCAGAATTCTCACCAGAATCCCCTGGGTTCTCTCACTCCTGTACTGTTGCTTCCACTCTGGCCTTTGCCTCTAAGCCCAGACCCTTCCCTCTGCTGAGCTTGTCTAAGACTCATCTTCCAGCTTTCCCACTAGGCCCAGCTCTTGGGACATCTTTGGATCCAAGCTCAATACCTTGCCAGACAAGTCTTGTTCACTTTCCTAGCTCCACATGGTCACTACAGCTCAACACAGCCTGGGGGGAGGAAGGAAGGACAATGGCCTCTCATTGCCACACACCGCCCATTGCAGGGCACCTTGGCACCAAGCTTGCCTGGACTGGTATTGACAGGTTGGCCTTGCCCTCTGACCCCAGCCTTGCTCTGGGCACCTGTGTCCAGAAGTTCCTCCAGCCCTTTATCCTCTCCCTTCTGGCCCTCTCATGTGCTCCACTGCTCCTCTTTCTCGAAGACCCCAGACTCCCATTTTCTAAGTATGTGTCCCAAGGGCACATACTTAGCTGATTCAGTCAGAAATCCACACCTGTGAAGAACACATGAGTTCAAGGTCATGCAGAAACTTTGGCATATTGGCACACAAAGGCCACATGTGAGCCAAAAGTTAATGAAAGACTATTTACACAGTCTCCTTTTGCCAGTAATTCTGCATAATACCTGGCTTTATAATGTACTTTGAAAGGAATTTCACTTGAAAAGCTCAAAATTATATACCTAACTACTTGCAGCTCTATTTGCCATGATTAATGGCTCAGTCCTGCCAGGGCAACACCTGGCAACAGTTGTTTACATGAGTGGCTACATGAGAAGACCAAATGTGTTCACATCTTCTGATCAAAGATGCAAAACACTGATTTAAGCTGAGTATTATCTTGGCTTATCTTAGACAAGCCAAAGCCTCAGGCCAAGGAAGCCACTTTTCACTGGATGCGCACAAGCCAGGTGATCTGTAAGATCCCTTGAAGCTGTACCACAGCTGGCTGTTGTTTTTGCTTTGGCTCCATCCCTTCATTCTTTCTGGAGTTATTTCTCCACTGATCTCCAGTAGCATATTGGGCACCTATTGACCTGGGGAGCTCATCTTTCAGTATCCTATCTTTTGTCTTTTCATACTTTTCATGGGGTTCTCAAGGCAAGAATACTGAAGTGGTTTGCCATTCCCTTCTCCAGTGGACCATGTTTTGTCAGAACTCTCCACCATGACCCATCCATCTTGGGTGGCCCTACACGGCATGGCTCATAGTTTCATTGAGTTAGACAAGGCTGTGGTCCATGTGATTAGATTGGTTAGTTTTCTGTGATGGTGGTTTTCAGTCTGTCTGCCCTCTGATGGAGAAGGATAAGAGGCTTATGAAAGCTTCCTGATAGGAGAGACTGACTGAGGGGGAA
>NW_011494662.1:430926-444118 GCF_000754665.1 Bison bison bison | reverse complement strand
AACTGGTCTTGTTCTGATGGGCGGGGCCATGCTCTGCTGCTGCTACTAAGTCGCTTCAGTCGTGTCCGACTCTGAGCGACCGCATAGACGGTGGCCCACCAGGCTCTCCTGTCCCTGGGATTCTCCAGGCAAGAATACTGGAATGGGTTGCCATTTCCTTCTCCCAGGCCATGCTCAGTAAATCTTTAATCCAATTTTCTGTTGATGGGCGGAGCTGTGTTCCCTCTCTGCTATTTCAATTCAGTCGCTCAGTCGTGTCTGACTCTTTGCAACCCCATGAAACGCAGCACGCCAGGCCTCCCTGTCCATCACCAACTCCCAGAGTTCACTGAGACTCACGATCATTGAGTCAGTGATACCATCCACCCATCTCATCCTCTGTCGTCCCCTTCTCCTCCTGCCCCCAAGCCCTCCCAGCATCAGAGTCTTTTCCAATGAGTCAACTCTTCCCATGAGGTGGCCAAAGTACTGGAGTTTCAGCTTTAGCATCATTCCTTCCAAAGAAATCCCAGGGCTGATCTCCTTCAGAATGGACTGGTTGGATCTCCTTGCAGTCCAAGGGACTCTCAAGAGTCTTCTCCAACACCATAGTTCAAAAGCATCAATTGTTTGGCTCTCAACTTTCTTCACAGTCCAACTCTCACATCCATACATGACCACTGTGAAAACCATAGCCTTGACTAGTCGGACCTTTGTTGGCAAAGTAATGTCTCTGCTTTTGAATATGCTATCTAGGTTGGTCATAACTTTTCTTCCAAGGAGTAAGCATCTTTTAATTTCATGGCTACAATCACCATCTGCAGTGATTTTGGAACCCAAAAAAAGTAAATTCTGACACTGTTTCCACTGTTTCCCCATCTATTTCCCATGAAGTAATGGGACCAGATGTCATGATCTTTGTTTTCTGAATGTTGAGCTTTAAGCCAACTTTTTCACTCTCCACTTTCACTTTCATCAAGAGGCTTTTTAGTTCCTCTTCACTTTCTGCCATAAGGGTGGTGTTCTCTGCATATCTGAGGTTATTGATATTTCTCCTGGCAATCTTGATTCCAGCTTGTGCTTCTTTCAGCCCAGCATTTCTCATGATGTACTCTGCATAAAAGTTAAATAAGCACGGTGACAATATACAGCCTTGACGTACTCCTTTTCCTATTTGGAGCCAGTCTGTTGTTCCATGTCTAGTTCTAACTATTGCTTTCTGACCTGCATACAGATTTCTCAAGAGGCAGGTCAGGTGGTCTGGTATTCCCATCTCCATCAGAATTTTCCACAGTTTATTGTGGTCCACACAGTCAAAGGCCTTGGCATAGTCAATGAAGCAGAAATAGATGTTTTTCTGGAACTCTCTTGCTTTTTCTGTGATCCAGCAGATGTTGGCAATTTGATCTCTGGTTCCTCTGCCTTTTCTAAAACCAGCTTGAACATCTGGAAGTTCACGGTTCACATATTGCTGAAGCCTGGCTTGGAGAATTTTGAGCATTACTTTACTAGCATGTGAAATGAGTGCAATTGTGTGGTAGTTTGAGTACTCTCTGGCATTGCGTTTCTTTGGGATTGGAATGAAAACTGATCTTTTCCAGTCCTGTGGCCACTGCTGAGTTTTCCCAACCATGGTGGAGGTAATGAAGACAATGGTGACCTCCCTCAAAAGATCCCATGCATGCACTGCCACACCCAGTGCCCCCAACCCTGTAGCAGGCCACCACTGACCCACTCCTTCACTGGAGACTGCTGGACACCCACAAGCAAGTCTCCTGTGGGGCCACTGTTCCTTTCTCCTGTGTCCTGGTGCACAAGGTTCTGTTTGTGCCCTCCAAGAGTCTATTTTCCAGTCCTATATAAGTTCTGACAGCTCTATAGTGGGGTTAATGGCAACCTCCTCCAAGAGGACTTATGCCATACCCACACCCAGAGCCCCTGTCCCTGCGGCAGACCACTGCCGACCCGTAGCTGCACAGGAGATGCTCAAACACAGTTCTGTCTCAGTCTCTGTGGTTCCTTGGGTCTTGTGCACACAAGCTTTATTTGAACCCTCTGAGCATCTCTGGCAGGAACAGGGTTTGATTCTTAATGTGAATTCGCCCCTCCTACAGTTTTGCTGAGCCTTCTCCTTTACCCTTGTTTGTGGGGTATCTCCTCACAGCCACTCCAGTGCCTACCATCTTACTGGAGATTTTCTGGCCTTGGACATGGGGTATCTCCACACAGCCAGTCCAGCCAAGCGCGGCTGCTGCTCCTGGCCTTGGACATGGGGTATCTCCTCTTAGCCCCTTGCCACTCCAGCACCGTGCTCAAACTACTGCACAATTGAACTCATCTCACATGCTAGCAAAGTAATGCTTAAAATTCTCCAAGCCAGGCTTCACAATACATGAACCATGAACTTCTAGATGTTCAAGCTGGTTTTAGAAAAGGCAGAGGAACCAGAGATCAAATTGCCAACATCCGCTGGATCACAGAAAAAGCAAGAGAGTTCCAGAAAAACATCTGTTTCTACTTTATTGACTATGCCAAAGCCTTTGACTGTGTGGATCACAATCAACTGTGGAAAATTCTGAAAGAGATGGGAATACCAGACCACCTGACCTGCCTCTTGAGAAATCTGTATACAGGTCAGGAAGCAACAGTTAGAACTGGACATGGAACAACAGACTGGCTCCAAATAGGAAAAGGAGTAGGTCAAGGCTGTATATTGTCACCGTGCTTATTTAACTTATATACAGAGTACATCATGAGAAATGCTGGACTGGATGAAGCACAAACTGGAATCAAGATTGCTGGGAGAAATATCAATAACCTCAGATATGCAGATGACACCACCTTTATGGCAAAAAGTGAAGAAGAACTAAAGAGCCTCTTGATGAAAGTAAAGAGGAGAGTGAAAAAGTTGGCTTAAAGCTCAACTTTCAGAAAACGAAGATCATGGCATCCGGTTCCATCACTTCATGGCAAATAGATGGATAAACAGTGGCAGACTTTATTTTGGGGGGCTCCAAAATCACTGCAGATGGTGACTGTAGCCATGAAATTAAAAGACACTTACTCCTTGGAAGGAAAGTTATGACCAACGTAGACTTCATGTTAAAAAGCAGAGACATTACTTTGCCAGCAAAGGTCCATCTAGTCACGGCTATGGTTTTTCCAGTAGTCATGTATGGATGTGAGAGTTGGACTATAAAGAAAGCTGAGTGCTGAAGAATTGATGGTTTTGAACTGTGGTGTTGGAGAAGACTCTTGAGAGTCCCTTGGACTGCAAGGAGATCCAGCCAGTCCATCCTAAAGGAAATCAGGCCTGAATGTTCATTGGAAGGACTGATGTTGAAGCTGAAACTCCAATACTTCAGCCACCTGATGCAAAGAGCTGACTCATTTGAAAAGCCCCTGATGTTGGGAAAGATTGAAGGCAGGAGAAGGAGATGACATAGGATGAGACGGTTGGATGGCATCACCGACTCAATGGACATGAGTTTGAGTAAACTCCAGGAGTTGGTGATGGCAGGGAGGCCTGGCGTGCTGTGGTTCATGGGGTCGCGAAGAGTCGGACACAACTGAGTGACTGAACTAAAGCTGTACCACACCACAGTCCCTCTTCAGTCATAAATGTGATTCTGTGTCCTCTGAATGGCAGAACATCTGACCAGGTGCCCTGCTTTCTGCCAGCATGATTTTAATGCATGTCTACTTAATTATACTTAATACCCCTGGTTAAACTGACTCCTTTGAAGAGGGAAAGACTAATTTGCATTTGAATGCAAACAGAACAAACAGAAGAGATGCAGGGGAAAGGAAGGAAGTGTTTTTTATGGGTTATCAAAATAGCAACACAGATGCCTCATCTACACAGTAGTCTACTCATGTTGGCATTAAATGTTTATAAAGCACCAAACACATGCATGATCTCATCATATCACAAGCACCTCAGTGGTGGGTCTCCCACTCCTGTGCTCAGAGAAAGGATTTCAGATGGGACTTCAGAGCCGCTCACACTGCCTGTGCCCCCAAGATCAGCCCAGTTCAGACCTGGTGAGTCTTCTCCACTCTGTATCTTCAGGACAGACACTTGGCCCTCACTCCTGCTTCCCATGGGGCCAGAGGCTGGTAAAAATGAATCATTTGCTTGATGCTTTTTGGAGGAAGGGGATCAGAACCCAGGCAGGTGTGTGCTCATACATGATGTGAGGCTTTGGCTGTGTCCTAGACACTGACATGGGGATTGCCAGAACTGAGGCTTTAAAAATAGGATGAGAGGGGCTTCCCTAGTGGTCCAGTGGTTAAGACTCCCTGCTCCTATGTTCCCACAAGGGTTCAGAGTCTGTCCCCAGTTGGGGAACTAGACCCCACAACCATGGGCAACTAAGAGTTCACATGCCACAACAAAGGAGACTTCACTCCTCCACTAAGACCTGGTGCAGCCAAAAATATAAACGTTTTTTAAAAAATTAGGAGGAGAGTATTATTTTTCCCAATCACCATTTACAACCAACTAAAGCCATTGGACGACAGAGGATGAGATGGCCGGATGGCATCACTGACTCGATGGATGTGAGTCTGAGTGAACTCCGGGAGATGGTGATGGACAGGGAGGCCTGGCGTGCTGCGATTCATGGGGTTGCAAAGAGTCGGATAAGACTGAGCAACTGAACTGAACTGAACTGAAAGCCATTTTTCATGAACATCACTAAAAATGCTATAACTGAGCTAAAAACAAACAGAAAATGTTTGCCTCTGATGGAAGATTTTTCCCCAAATTAAAAGAATGCAACCAAGTGCTGCACAGAGTGGAGAGGCCAGGACACTCAAGCTACAGACAACTGATGGGGATGCCTTGCCAGATGCTCTCGTGCTAGAGATGAGCAGACAGAAGGCCACACAGGGAAGGACCGGCAGCCTGGGCAATGCCTCTGGTGTGTGGCAGAGCCAGAGCCAGACTCTCAGGCCTGCTCTTCTCACCAACATGTGTGGGGCACACACTCCCAGGAGGCAGAAGGTGGTGAGCCTGGGCCTGGCAGAGCCACCAGCCATATCTGCCACACCTTCTAGAGCATCAATTCTACCCACTGAGGTTTAGAGAGAAAACAATATAATTATAGCAAAACACAAGGGTCTGTTGAGGAGAATGAAATGCTCCCTTGAATTTTGACATTATACAAATTGTACACATAAACTTTGGTCCTGTGGTAGGTCAAGGTAGGCTGGACTTCCAGGTCCTGCTGGGGTGGAAACTCCTGGTTAGGGAACTCAGGTGAGAACTCAACCACCCCACCTCCAGCATGACCCCAGGCCTCTTGGGAATAGAAGGACAGCCATCATTTATCTGACCCTTCCCTATGGGTCAAGTGTACTTAAGGAAAGTAGAGAAGAAAGTGTCTGATCACCTCCCTAAAGCATCACCAGAGCAGAGTTGCTGCTTCTTTCTGCTGCCAAAGCAGTGTCCAGTTGAGCCAAGGGTACTCTAAAAGGAGTGTCCAGCCAGGGCTTCCCCAAAGAAGAGAGAAGGGCCACCCTGGGGAGGCTGCCCCACCGGTGCATTATGGACTCAGCCCAGAGGCCCAGGACATTCTTCACAGATTCTATCTGGTCACCTGGCTGCTCCTAAGCCTGGGGCCTGCAGCAGAAACTTTCCCCCATCCTCACCATCCTTACATGAGCTCCTGAGAGGTGTCAGGGCTCCTGTGATGGGGGAGTGAAAAAAGGGAAGGGCAAAGCAGTTAGTTGCTCCCTTTGGAGAAATGTCTAAGGAAGTCCAGCCTGTTCTGTGCAAGGTGGCAAGGCTGTGTTTTTAAGTTTGTGGCTTAAGAAACTCTGAATGTTCATCACCAACCAGCGTGAAGCCATATCATATTTGCAATGGATTTGTTTATTGAAACAAACACAAGGCTCTGACTAACACAGTGGAAGGAACTGTACAGAAGGAAAGAGAATCTGTATGTGAGGAGGAAGGCACAGCAGGAGCTAAGCATCTGTCCCCACACTGGGGACAGAGACATACCACATGCACAGAGGTCTCCCTGCTGGGAGCCCAGGCAGAGATGAGCCAGAACACGTGAATGTGGCTGCTCTGTGTTTTCACGACCCCTAGGATGTTTTTTCCCAGAAAAGTCTTCCTCTGTCCCCAAGAAGAGGCATGTGCTAAGGAGTTTTCAGGCAGTAGCTGCTGTGACTTCCCCCTCTCCACACACCTGCCCCTACCTTCAAAGGTGTTTGCTCAGGTGATATTCTTTGCCAGACCTCCTATAGCCAAATTTGTCCTGGCATACTTCTGTTCCCTGTTTCTGCTTTGTTTTCCTCTTGGGTGCCAATCACTGTTTTTTACTCTATCTTTACTTATAGTTTTAATGCTTGCCTTTCCCAGGTATATATGGTACATTAATAAAATTTGATCACATACATCAAGAAACATCATGAACAAACTTCAAAGAATCATCATGCAAACCACAGTTCCCCAATCACAATGCAATTACCTTAGAAATCAGAGTTCAGATGAAGGATGTGTGATGTTCAACCAAGGAAGTTGCACCATGGATGACAAAAGAAGACGGGGAAGTATAGATGTTTCCACTGTTAGCAAAAAAGGCACTGAGGGCATCAGTGTTTCTAGGCCAGGCAACCATTGGTTGGCAAAGCCATTAATCAAGAGACAGGGGGAACTGGAATGAAGGTTTGGGGCACAACATAAAGCAATGTCAGCTACTTTGAGGAGGTTAATGGGACAGAGACTTGGAAAGCAGGACCCAGTACCAACTCCAGGAGAGCACACGGTCAGTGGGCTACATTGAGGAACAAACAGGAGGCAAGGAAGTACTATAAGTGTGGATTTCTCTTCCAATAAATTTAATAAGGAAAGAAAAGGGAATGCCAGGGAAAGAAAGATTTGTCTGATTTTGTCTATTACTATCAATGGGAAGGACATGAGTGAGATGAAAGTGAAATGGCTGGGAGCACAGCCCCTAATGGCCCCAGGGGATCATCCCCAGCTCTTTCTTCCACCCCTAATCCTGGCTGCACTGCCCACTGTCCACTCTGCCTGTTAACACCTAAGTGCTTGTGGGGCTGGAGGGGTGCAGCTCTCCATCATCACCACCATTCCATTGCCAGCCCCCAACCATCGACAAATCTTTGCCATTTCCGGGTCCCACCTGCTGTAGTCAAAACTCCCAAAGGGGGAAAAAAAACCAAATTACTGCTTTTGAATTTTTAAATCATGCCAAGAAAATCATGGCATGGATCTGTGCCATCGTGGGTTTATTATAATCATTTACTGAGTACTTAGATTGGGGTAAAGGCTTTGTACTGGCTTGTACTATGCATTTTTATTAATAGATACATAGTAGTCAATAATAGTAAAAAAGAAAAAATGCTAGTGACAGCAGCCCCCAAGTCTCAGGTACTGATGGGCTCAGTTGCAAGGAAAAGAAAAGCTGAAGGGTAAGATGGAGTATGGAGTTTACGGAGCACAAGGGTGGTGAACATATTGATCATTTTGGTCCCAACTGATCGGTCCTTTTCTAAACTACTCTAAGATTGAATGGATTGCAGTGGGATGTGGCAATGAAATTCACATTCTAATGTATTCAGGCAATCTGAAAATGGAATTGTGTTAGAGCCAAGTATAAAATATAGCTGAAATTAAGGATGCATCTATTCGATTTCCTCTTTTGTAGTAGCAGGATGTTAGGAACAAGCACAATAAGTTGGAGGATAATGAAATGACAGTGTGCAGACGAACCTAAAATTGTTATAATTATCCTTGTAATTGTTAGTCAACCTCCTAAATGCAAGAACACAATGGAGCCAAATTATGTTACCTTAAATTGGTGATCTGACTTTTTTCACATGTCTTTGTTCCATTGTCTCCTCCCTGCTCCATCTCTGTTTCCTCCCCCAACCCCAGGTGCCCTGAACTTGCTTGTGCCTCTCTGCCCTGCCAAATACATACCTTCCCCTTCTGAACTCCTTGTGGCCTTGCCTTTGTCAGGACTTGCCAAAGCCTGCTTGGATAATTTTTTTGTTATTAAAATTTAATATATGTACATTGTACACATTTTAGAAAATATGCTCATTGTAAAGAAAAGCAAAAGGAAGAAAATAAGAGTCATCTGTTATCCTTACCACCCAGAGGTATCCACTGAAGTTTATTTTCATGTATAAAATTCTCTTATTTCTTATATCTACTGTATACAGAGATGTATATTAAACTTCATTAACCAGCTGGCACCAAAATTTCTCTCAGGGAAATAACTGGCTTTGAGAGATAAGATATAAACTTGAAGTAGATGAAAGCTGAGAGATCCCATCCCACCTCAAACCCCACCACCCCACCCAGAGCCAAGAGGAGATTGCTTTATGTAAATATCTCAGGACAGGGAAGGGACTGCCCCCAGAGGGGTCAGGGAGGGAGAGGAGAAACAGAGCAAGAGAAGAGCAACCAGTATATGGTGTCCACTCCCTGGGTGACGTCTTCATGATCCCCAAGTCCTTGTAAAACTTGAATTCCAAAAGCCTGGTGTGGGGGACTTCCACGGTGCAAGTAAAAGGGGCCAGGTCCATGTCAGTAAAAGAGGCTGGGCCACGATTGAGAAAGATGGAGCTGCAGAAGCAAAGAAGATTCAAAGGATGCAAAACCCTGGTCCAGTCTGAACCCCAGGAATGAACAGAAATCTCCAGAAAGGATTAAGGGGATCATGGTAATTTTGAAACAAAATTGGTATTTGGGACATTTTGCTGAAAGGCTTATAGCTGAACAAACATCTCCTTCAGCAACAAAATAAAAAGAACTATCAGTTCAGCTCAGTTGCTTAGTCGTGTCCAATTCTTTGCAACCCCATGGACTGCAGCACGCCAGGCTTCCCTGTCCATCACCAACTCCCAGAGCTTGCTCAAACTCATGTCCACTGAGTCGGTGATGCCATCCAACCATCTGATCCTCTGTCATCCCCTTATCCTCCTGCCCTCAATCTTTCCCAGCATCAGGGTCTTTTCCATTTAAGTCAGTTCTTCATATCATGTGGCCAAAGTATTGGAACTTCAGCTTCAGCATCAGTCCTTCCAATGAATATTCAGGACTGATTTCCTTTAAGATTGACTGGTTTGATCTCCTTGTAATCCAAGGAACTCTCAAGAGTCTTCTCTGACACTACAGTTCAAAAGCATCGTATCTTCAGCAACACCACCACATCACAGTTCAAAAGCATCAATTCTTCAGCACTCAGTCTTCTTTATGGTCCAACTCTCACATCCATACATGACTACTGGAAAAACCATAGCTTTGACTAGACAGACTTCATTGGCAAAGTAATGTCTCTGCGTTTTAATATGCTGTCTAGGTTGGTCATAACTTTTCTTCCAAAGAGCAGAATCTTTTAATTTCATGGCTGCACCCGCCAGCTGCAATGATTTTGGAGCCCAAGAAAATAAAGTCTGTCACTATTTCCATTGTTTCTCCATCTATTCGCCATGAAGTGATGGGACTGGAGGCCATGATCTTAGTTTTTTAAATGTTGAGTATTAAGCCAGCTCTTTCACTCTCCTTTTTCACTTTCATCAAGAGGCTCTTCAGTTTCTCTTCACTTTAGGGTAGTGTCATCTGCATATCTGAACTTACTGATATTTCTCCCGGCAATTTTGATCCCAGGTTGTGCTTCATCCAGCCTAGCATTTCACATGATGTACTCTGCATAGAAGTTAAATAAGCACGGTGACAATATACAGCCTTGATGTACTCTTTTCCCAATTTGGAAACAATCCATTGTTCCACATCCGGTTCTAACTATTGCTTCTTGACCTGCATACAGATTTCTCAGGAGGAAGATAAGGTGGTCTGGTATTCTCATCTCTTGAAGAATTTCCCACAGTTTGTTGTGACCCACACAAAGGCTTTGGCATAGTCAATAAAGCAGAAGTAAATGTTTTTCTGGAATTCTCTTGTTTTTTTGTTTGTTTGTTTGTTTGTTGTTGTTGTTGATCCAATGGATGTTGACAATTTGATCTCTGGTTCCTCTGTCTTTTCTAAAACCAGCTTGAACATCTGGAAGTTCATGGTTCACATACTGTTGAAGCCTAACTTGGAGATTTTGAGCATTACCTTACTAGCGTGTGAAATGAGTGCAATTGTGTGGTAGTTCAGTACTCTTGCCTGGAAAATCCCATGGACGGAGGAGCCTGGTGGGCTGCAGTCCATGGGATTGTGAGGAGTCAGACACGACTGAGCGACTTCACTTTCACTTTTCACTTTTATGCATTGGAGAAGGAAATGGCAACCCACTCCAGTGTTCTTGCCTGGAGAATCCCAGGGACGGGGGAGCCTGGTGGGCTGCCGTCTATGGGGTCGCACAGAGTCGGACATGACTGAAGCGACTTAGCAGTTGAACATTTTTTGGCATTGCCCTTCTTTGGGATTGGAATGAAAACTGACCTTTTCCAGTCCTGTAGCCACTGCTGAGTTTTCCAATTTGCTGGCCTATTGAGTACAGCACTTTAACTGTAACATCTTTTAGGATTTGAAATAGTTCATCTGGAGTTCCATCACCTCCACTACTTTGTTTGTAGTGATGCTTCCTAAGGCCCACTTGACTTCAGACTCCAGAATGTCTGGCTTTAGGTGAGTGATCACACCTTCATGGTTATCTGGATCATTAAGATCTTTTTTATATAGTTCTTCTGTGTATTCTTGCCACCTTGTCTTAATATCTTTTATGCTTAGGTTAGGTCCATACCATTTCTGTCCTTTATTGAGCCCATCTTTGCATGAAATGTTCCCTTGGTATCTTTAATACTCTTAAAGAGATCTTTAGTCTTTCCCATTCTATTATTTCCCTCTATTTCTTTGCATTAATCACTGAGGAAGGCTTTCTTATCTCTTCGTGCTATTCTTCGCAACTCTATATTCAAATGGGTATATCTTTCTGTCTTTCTTTTGCCTTTAGCTTCTATAAGAAGCTAAGAAACTATAAGGAACTAAAAATAATTGCACACATGTACAGTTGCCCCTTCATGGATCACAACCTAATGATGAAGGGGCTTGCCTAAGTCAGTAAAGCTACGAGCCATGCTGTGCAGAGTCACCCAAGATGGACAGGCCACAATGAAGGGTTCTAACAAAATATGTTCCTCTGTAGTAGGAAATGGAAACCCACTCCAGTATTATTGCCTGGAGAACCCCATGGACAGTGTGAAAAGTCAAAGAGATATGATACCAGGAAGAACCCCATGGACAGTGTGAAAAGTCAAAGAGATATGATACCAGGAGATGAGCCCCTCCCAGGTCTGAAGGAGTCTGACATCCTACTGGGGAAGAGTGAGGGGCAATTATGAACACCTCCAGAAAGAATGAAGCAGTGGGCCAAAGTAGAAATCGATGCTCAGTTGTGGATATGTCTGGTGGTGAAAGTAAAGTCCAGTGTTGTAAAGAACAATATTGCATAGGAACCTGGAATGTTAGGTCCATGAATCAAGGTAAATTGGTTGTGGTTAAGCAGGAGATGACAAGATCGACATCTTATAAACCCATGATCTGGAGTGGGCAAATTTAATTCAAATGGCCATTATATTTACTACCGTGGGCAAGAATCCCTTAGGAGAAATGGAGTCTCCCTCATACTTAACAAAAGAGTCAGAAATATGGTGCTTGGGTCAAGTCTTAGAAATGACAGAATGATCTCTGTTCATTTCCAAGGCAAACCATTCAACATTACAATAATTCAAGTCTATACCCCAGCCACTAATGCCAAAGAAGCTGAAGTTAACTGGTTCTTTCTATAAAGATCTACAATACCTTCCAGAACTAGCATCAAAAAGATATCTTTTTCATCATAGGGGATTGGAATGCAAAAGTAGGAAGTCAAGAGATACCCAGAATAACAGGCAAATTTGACCTTAGAATAAAATGAAGTAAAATCAAGCAGGGCAAAGTCTAACAGAGTTTTTTCAAGAGAACTTGTTGGTCATAGCCAACATTCACTGAATCATGGAGAAAGCAAGTGAATTCCAGAGAAACTTCTGCTTCATTCACTACACTAAAGCTGTTCACTGTGTGGATCAAAACAAACTGAAAAATCCTTAAAGAGTTGGGGGTGCCAAACCACCTTCCCTGTCTCCTGAGAAACTGTGCAGGTCAAGAAGCAATGGTTAGCACTTGACATGGAACAATTGACTGGTTCCAAATTGGGAAAGGAGTATAACAAGGCTTTTAACTTATATGCAGAGTACATCATACAAAATGCCAGGCTGGATGAATCACAAGCTGGAATCAAGATTGTTGGGAGAAATATCAACAGCTTCATATAAGCAGATGATACCACTCTAATGGCAGAAAATGAAGAGGAACTAAAGAGCTTCTTGATGAATGTGAAAGAGGAGAGTGAAAAGCTGACTTGAAACTCAACATTGAAAAAACTAAGAGCATTGCATCTGGCCACATCACTTTATGGCAAATAGAAGGAGGAAAAGTGGAAGCAGTGTCAGACTTTTCTTGGGCTCCAAAATCACATCAGATAGTAGCTACAGCCATGCAATTAAAGATGCTTGTTCCTTGGAAGAGAAGCTATGATAAACCTATACAGCCTATTAAAAAGCAGAGACTGCTGTTTCACTCTGCTGACAAAGGTCTATACAGTCAAAGCTATGGTTTTTCCAGTAGTCATATATGGATGTGAGAGTTGGACCACAAGGAAGGCTGGATCCCAAAGAATTGATGCTTTTGAATTGTGGTGCTGGTGAAGACTCTTGAGAGTCCCTTGAACAGCAAGGAGATCAAAGCAGTCAACCCTAAAGGAAATCAACACTGAATACTCATTGGAAGCTCTGTTGCTGAAGCTTCAATACGTGGACCACCTGATGTGAAGAGCTCACTCATTGGAAAAGACCCTGATCTGGGAAAGATTTAAGGTGAAAGAAGAAGGGGGCAGCCGAAGATGAGATCACCAATTCAATGGACATGAATTTGAGCAAACTCCAGGAGACAGTGGAGGACAGGAGAGCCTGACATGCTGTAGTTCATGGGGTCTCAAAGAGTCAGACATGACTTAGAGACTGAAAAACAATAACAACAGCAATAAATGTGCAGTTGAGGCAAATTATGGACAACAAGGTATGAAAAGACTAAATACCCAGCTGCTACTTCTAAAGAGCCAGGAACATCAATAGGGTTTTGAGAGCAAAAACAGTGTATTGTGCATGCCGCCTGCACAAAACACTA